>NW_019272022.1:6639628-6852128 GCF_002738345.1 Cucurbita maxima
AACCCACAAAGAGAACAAATAATTATTCTACAATACCATATGCACATTGGAATTTAGAATCTTCACTCAGACTAGGAGATTTATTTGTTTACAGAGCCATTTTGATGGCATTAGCATGTGTAAAAGAAATTGAATGATTGTAAATAGTCTTTCTAAAATTGAATGTGTTTCTATGCAAGAATATAGGAAAATAAGCCAGCACAAAAAAAAAAAAAAAAAAAAAATTGTAATTCATTTCATCACAGCAACATCTGATAGAATTATTAAAATCTGTAGTTCATTTACTAAATAAATCATTTGAGAACAGTACACCTGTGAAACAAGGGTACGCTATAATAACCAACCAGTCAACAGAAAAGACCAGCAATTGTCCATAATAGTTCCATAATGACAACTACGATAATTTAGGACCATGGGTTTATCACCGCATACCTGAGGTGCAAAGCAATGTAATGCTTGCTTCTTGCCCGCATTCGATGGACCAATTTTTCACCCATTTTCTCTATTGAGTCTGTGAATTTCAAGGCATGGTAGTTAACTCTGCATCTCAGTTTCTGTAAATCTGTCTCCAACTTGTTTGCTAGTCTATAATCGAACTTGGAGAGCTGAATAGCCTGACACATTCTGAATACTTCTGAGTATATAATTACAAATTAATATAAACATGACACATAGCAAAAGCACAAGAATGAGAAGTTACAGACTCGCTGTAAAAAATTTCTAAGAAAAGCATGCAATCGAAACATGTATAAGAAATCAATGCTTGCGTTGATAATTGAAAACCGAACAATAACAAAAGTTGCATGTCCATATGGTCAAATGGGTTGTAGAGAACGGAGAACTTACATGCCTTTTCAAAAGAACAGGTAAGACACGGTTCTGATAACATCTTTCACTACATTTCCTGGGGACACGCATTGAGTGAGCATTCCATGTTTTCCTGCCCCTTTTTGGCAGCTGATGAATGATGTTCACATCTTTTGACAGGAATGATATAAACCAATTTACATTGAAGATCTCTGAAAAGTTGCTGTCAAGAAACAACAAACACGCATCAGAAATCTAGCAAGGATAACTAAAAGCAGAAGTTGCTTTTATTTTATAAAATGTTATCAACCTGGAATCCTTCCAAAAGGACTTTTGATCAAGCTTAGGAACAATGAGGGTGGCATTTAATATGCGTGCTGCAACAACTGCATCTGTTATCTGCCAGCAGGAGCTTTAGTCAGCTTGAAAATAACCAGAAGAAAAGAAATCACATCAATTTTTGCACCAAAAGGATAGGCAATAACACAATTATCTTAGAGCTTTGAGAGAGGGCATTGCAAATATGGAAGGTCTACTGATACACAACTAATACGGTAATGGCCAACAGCTCCATGGCATGTGCATATTATGGCCACCCACCACACATCAAATTCAACCAACCATTTTCCAAGTGAAAAGCAATGCAAATACAAAATCCTCAACAAGAAAAATGCAAGCCAGTGACATTACCCCAGTTCTTTGTTGATTTAAACCTCCACTAGTTGCAATCAGCAAATAACGATTCGGATGAGTAATGGCATTAGCTTCTGCAGCAATGTGGAAAAATATAAGTTCTTCTGCTTCTCGAGCAAAAATTAAAAAGCGAATATGATGCGAGCTCTGTACAACCAGGTTTAACATGAATTCAATCTCTCTCACTGTATTTTCAAGATGGATAAAAATTCTAGAAAAATAAAAGCCTGGAAACACCAGCATTTAGGAAAATGAATTTGGGTATCTAATCATCTCTAAATCTACAGAAGAAAATACTGTAACTTAATTGCTTCCGATTGCCAAACCGATAACAGAACTAAACCTCTGAATTCAACTAAACCCATATTAAATAGCAGAGTGTGGGAGGAGCTTGGAATTTCTGGGAAACATACTCCGGAACTTGTTGCTAGCATTACTGCATCCAGAGTAGAACTTCGCATTTCTGGAAGTCCAAAGATCACGGCCAGATCTAGCTCCATTGCGCTGGTTACAAAAGGAAGAAAATCACGTCACAAGAAAACAAGATCTGTTAGCTCCGGCATCAACTAGAAGAAACAGTATAAGACACTGAAGGGATAATCGAGAAAACCCTAACCGGAACGCGAAAATGCGAAACTCCAATCGCCTTGTCGGAAGCAGCATTGAACTGAACCTATTACACGAAACGAAATTCAGCAAATAGAATCTAACAAAAATAAAAAATCAATAACAGACAAGAAATACAAAGAGGGAGGGGATAGCTACCGGAGGAATGCGGTGGGTATGGTCGGAAACATTGGGAGAAGGAGCAAGAAAAGAGAGAAGTGCAAAGAAAAGAAGCAGGCCACCGAAAATGGACGAAATGAAAGGGATCAAGAATCTAAACCGATGATAATAGTGGTTGCGGCGCCGCTGAAAAGCCATAGCTCCCGGTGACAGTGACCACCGAAGCTCCTGACTCTCCGTATCGGTGCTCCACTCTGATTGGGAAGGAGGAAAATGGCCTGAAGAAAATGAGAAGAGCAAAGAAAAGGAAAAGTGGATCTCTGTGAGCTACGGGTCCAGCAAAGGCTGAAGAAACATCACCCTTTTTTATATTTCTGAAAAAGAACACTCGGATGCCGACAATGGAATCGCAGACATCAAATATATAGCTTATCGTGGATTCATTGGAGAGCTTTGGTCGGAGCTGGCCGGCCCGTTTTCCTTTGTTGGTTATTATTTTGGATAATAATTGAAATTGGGTGTGGATTGTTTTTAGGGGCTAAATTAGGATAATCATTGTTGGGTGGGAACAGCTCAGTGAACCAAATCTTTCAGACTGTCTTCACCCATATTAAGATCCATTCGTAAATTTAAATCAACTTATTCTCATAAACCTAAATAAAGATTATATTGGTGGGGGGTTTATTAGAGACTTTTATTTCTTCTAATTCATTCTCATCTTTCACTAATTCATTTAGTCGACCTCTTTGTGGTGAGGCTGCCCATCGCCTTGGCCTCCTCCTTCAGCGTGAACTTCTGAATTTTCCCAGTCGAAGTCTTCGGCAAATCTCTGAATACAACGCTTCTTGGAGCCATGTAATGAGGCAAATTGTCTCTGCAAAACTTGATGATCTCTTCTTCAGAAGCACTACGCCCATCCTTGAGCTTCACAAAAGCACATGGCGTTTCGCCCCAATGATCATCCGGGCGTCCCACAATGGCAGCTTCAAGAACTGATGGGTGACTGAAAAGCGCCGACTCAACTTCAATCGAGCTGATGTTTTCTCCCCCAGAAATTATGATGTCCTTTGATCGATCCTTCAATTCGATGTAACCATCAGGGTGCCTGACCCCCAAGTCCCCTGTTCGAAACCATCCGCCACTGAAAGCTTCCTCTGTGGCTTTAAGATCTTTGAAATATCCACTCATCACAGTGTTGCCTCTGAGCATAACCTCCCCTATGGTTTTTCCATCAGCCGGAGCACTTTCCATGGTGATTGGATCCTTTATGTCCACTCCCTGCAGCCCAACATGCTGCAATCCTTGGCGGGATTTCAGCTTTGCTTGCTCGTCTTCAGGAAGAGAATCCCATTCAGGTTTCCAGCTGCAAACTGTTGCTGGCCCGTGTGTTTCTGTCAAGCCGTATGAATGGACAATAAGGAACCCAAATTCTTTCATTTTGTGGAGTACATGAGAGGCCGGAGGAGCGCCACCAGTCATCACGGTTACGGTCCCCGGAAGCAGCTTCTGTTCGGTAATTGGTGCATTGATGATCATGTTCAACACTGTTGGCGCACCGCCCATGTGAGTGACCTTGTGCTCAGACATGTTGGCAAA
Organism: Cucurbita maxima; assembly: GCF_002738345.1. Taxonomy (NCBI): domain Eukaryota; kingdom Viridiplantae; phylum Streptophyta; class Magnoliopsida; order Cucurbitales; family Cucurbitaceae; genus Cucurbita; species Cucurbita maxima. Next base: position 6,643,451 of record NW_019272022.1, read on the forward strand.
GATATCTCTAGCAGTCACATTTCTTTGGCAGATGTTTGTGCCGCCTTGTGCAGCCACGCCCCAAGTTAAACACCATCCATTGCAGTGAAACATTGGAACAGTCCACAAATACACAGGCGTCGAGCACATATTGTTTATGAGGATTGTGGACAGAGTATTGAGATAAGCACCTCTATGGGAGTAAATCACACCCTTTGGCCTTGATGTTGTGCCTGAAGTATAGTTCAGGGAAATTGGATCATCTTCATCTTGAGGACGTCTGATCTCGAAATCAAGTTTTCCAGTGCCTAAAAGCCTCTCGAACTCTAAATCATCTGAACTGGAGTCGAATCCATTGGTGTAGGAGGATTGCTGATCGGACTCTTTAATGATCACAACGCGAGGCAGCTCTTCCGTCGTCTTGGACATAATTTCGATTGCTCCTTTTACAATATGTAGAAATTGGTAGTCTACAAAAATGATTTTGGCTTCGGAATGTCTCAGCAATGTACAAATCATTGCCGCATCGTGGCGCATGTTGAGGGTGCAAAGAACTGCGCCGGCCATTGGCACAGCAAAATGAAGCTCGTACATCGCTGGAATGTTGGGTGCCAAAGCAGCAACCTAATCGACAGAATCGTATTGCGCCACAAAATTAGATGGAGGAAATGTAATCAGTAATGCTGTTAATCTGCTTCAATAACTTCAATTTCATGATTTCGGATTCTACGTAAACAGCCACATCCAGATACTAACAATCGAAGAGCAGAGGAAAACAAATACATAGAAATGAAGGAAATGGAAGAGTTGAGAATGAATAAATACCACGTCGCGGCGAGAGATCCCGACGTCAACCAGGGCAGAAGCGAGCCTGGTACATCGCTCGAGCGTCTCTGTCCAAGTGTAGCGGACAGTTCCATGGACGAGAGAAAGTCTTTCACCGTAGACGGCGGCGGAGCGCTCCAAGAAGGTGATGGGAGTGAGAGGAGAGTAGTTGGCAGAGCATCGGTGCATTCCGTCCATTGAAATTGCAGACGAGGCAGGGAGGTTGAGAGAGGTAATGGGAGTGTGAAGGCGAAAGGAAGAAGCAAAGCCGCTTTGTTGAGTCTCCTTCTCCACACTCTGCAACTTATATAAGCAGCCGAGAAAGAACTGGACATGCAGTCAACGTCATGTCAGTTTTCTTTCTAAACTTCTGACATGTTTTCTTTTAAGAATATTAAATACAATATTAAAAAATAAAAATAAAAAAACTTGCAAACTGTAATTTAAAAAAAAAAAAAAAAAGATTTAAAGAAAAATAAATATAACTTAACAATAACCCATAAATATAATGGAAGTTTTGTTATTAACCCATAAATATAATGGAAGTTTTGTTACTAGTTGTTCAATAATTAGGGAGGTGGTGATTTAAGTATCAAATATTTGTAGTTTCGTTATATTTCAAATATTCTAAAAAAAAAAAAAACGTATAATACATATATTATTTTAAATATGATTCAAGGCTTATAAGTACAATAAATATAAAGAAAGTTTAGTTATTAGTTGTTTTTCTCATTTTTTTAATTATTACTTTTAAAAACCAAACTTGATAATTTACAGTCTCGTAGTTAAGTACCATAAATATAATGAAAGTTAGGTTATTAGTTGTTTTTCTTGTTTTTTTAATTATTATTTTTAGAAACCAAACTTGATACTTTAGCCTCATAGTTAACATACATTTCTAGGTGTTCTACTTTGATTATTACAAAGCATTAGTCCTTAAACTCGTCGTTCCAATAATTAAATTGTTGATTTTGGATTATAGAGTATTCATTTATTTGATTCACTTGCTCCATTTGAATTAAACAGATTTCATCAAAGCTAATCAAACTTTGATCTGATTCTAGTTTCAATGAATGTATGTAAATTAAACGAGTACAATTTAATGTTGAAAGGAAGAAAAACCCGCCAGTAGTCAAAGGAGGTATCCTACTGGAATACCAAGCATATGACCCAAATAAGCTCGCAGTTGTGGTTTTGATTTGCAAGGAAAATTGCGGGAAAACCCCTAATTAGGAAATATCATCTCAAGTTTACATCAAAAGCCTGGAGGTGGTGGGTACCTAACCAGAAATCAAACAAGAAGCTTACCTGGTAGTAACTCAATATATTTTCACTATTTTGTGTATCATGTGGTGACCAAAAGGTACAACAGACCTTTCAAATACTCTACTATTTCAGATCCTCCAAGCTTGGAAATTCCGAACACTCTATCAACAAAGGTTATTGGAACCTGCAGGCCACAATGATACACAAATCATCTCAAATTTCCCCGTGTTAGGCGGTCTATACGGAAAAGGGCCAAGAAAAATAAAAATTGAAAAAAACATTCTATTCAAACACTTAACAACTGAGAAAATGAAGGGAAAAGAGTACTGTAAAACAACAATTAGATTGTCGCAGCCACGGGGCACAACTCTACCTCTTCAATGTGATAGCCTTTTCTTGTAGCTCGAACAATCATCTCCATTTGAAAGACATATCCCTTGCTAACAACTGAACTAATGATATCTTCAAGCACCGATTTCTTATAGAGCCTACACATAGGAATAAATCATTGACTAAGAATTGTAGAAGTCTGAACGATTGATACATAAATTGAAAGGAAAAAAATTGATTACCGGAAAGATCCAGTTAAATCTGATACACCAGGCCATAAAAGTGTTTGGGCAAGAACATTAGCTCCTCTACTTGTTAATTTGCGCATAAGATTCCATCCATGCACACCGCCACCTTTCACATATCGGGTGCCTGTAACTATATCAGCACCCGTTTGTAACTGTTTCCTAAAGGGGAAAAAAAAGGGATTTAAATAAGTAGTCAATAACATCTAGAGTTTAGTTATTATGACTCTGAGCTAAGGAAGTGGAGTGAGGTAGTGGAAGGAAGTCTGTCCTACCGAATGAAGCTTGGTAAATATTTGGGCTGCCAAACAAAAGAAAGAAAAAGAAAAGGTTATTCCATGGAGAAAGCATCATAAGAAAACAACAGGGAGGGGGAATTAAACCCTTGGAACTCCAAACATGCTTATGGAAGTTTTTTGGAAATTGAGCTTTAGAAGTAAAGATATGCTAGATGAAAGTAGAAGTTCGGATGGCATTTGCCAATTTGATGTCTCAAGTAGCGCAAGTCAGAGGCAAACATATAATTAAATAGAAACATTCATATGATTGGAGGGAGCCAGGTTTTCTTGTACCAATATACAACAGTTTTTCAATAGAAGCCAAATAATACAGAAATACAAACTCATTCTACTTTTTTGTCACTCGATTTTCATTGTTAAGAAAAACTCATTTCCCTCGAAACCTCATTATACAGGGCCATTTATTAAAGAAATCAAACTAAAATCGTGTGTTGTTCCAATTATTTGACATTCGGCTATTATATTCTTAAAAGTGTTATTATCTACTGTTCTAGCATAGATTAGAGCCACAATTTTGGATAGTTCCTTTAGTTTCCATTTAGAATATTTTTTGGGGGCCTAAAATGAAGATCAAGGACGTTTATCTCAATCTTATTATTGCTATTTTTTTTGTTAAATAATATGAAAAAAAAAAAAGATGTCAATTAATAAAATAGGAAGATAATAATGTCAGGGAAATGGGCATTTGATAATGCAGAATGGAACTCATGGAAACATTTCAAATCACAAATCCAACACTAGAATGTTGTTGACAGAAGTTTTCTGCACTCCTACTGAAATACTTACATGGTGGGATAAATCAGCATCCATTATAACAACAAAATTGCCAGTTGCATGCTTGAGACCGTGACAGTAAGCCGTTCCTGAAATTAATGATTCATCAATATAAGATCGGTGTTATTATCAACGAAGAAACTCTATTACATACCTAAGCCAAGCTTCCTAGGCCTGGCTCTCAATAGCTGCAAACAATAATAAACAAAATAAGATAAAGAGTAACCTCTGCTGCAACAACTACAGAAACCAAGCACAGTGAACTTACAATGCGATCTTCACCATATACCCCTTGCAACTCTTTCACAACTTCTTGAGTACCATCAGGACTTCCATCATCAACGACAATTACTTCAAAATCAACATCCCTAATATATCGCCAAGAAAACATTGTGCTAGGTCATTTCCAATTTCCTTTTCTTAAAACTGGACGGTGAACGATAATAGGATGCAGAAGTTATACATTACAATTTCGACTCCCAGTAGTGTAAAAAAAAAAAAATAATAATGAAGGAATTGTCAACTCTCGTCTGTGCTAAACAAAATCGATACAATTGTACAAAGAGAATAATAATTCGACCCAAAGACTCCAGATGATTTCACCAGAAAATCCTCCTCAACCTCCAGAAATGTTTATTTCCCACTAAAAAGACTAAATAGATTGAACTACAAGCAAATCATGATTTAATTCCAACTAAATGAACTACAGTTCTACACAAACGAAGACTTGCTTCGAAAAAATTGACCGAGTACGCGTAGAGCAAAAATCTACCTCATAAAGTAATTATCCAAAAACAAGAAATGAAGTAAGATCGCAATTATAGAGAAGGATACGTACGGGAGGTGCTTGAAAATGAGGTAAACAAGAAGAGCAATATTGAGGCGCTCGTTGTAGGTTGGGACAATTAAACTGTACTTATTCCTCTCTTTCTCCTGCTCCGCCATGAATCGGATCACGTAAACGCTTAGAGATTGCTCTTCAACAAAGAATTCCTATGGTCAACGATCGCGAAATCAACTGCAAGGTGATCGACGGAAACTTTGATTCCGCTCCCTTCTAGATTCTGGGCGCAGCGACGAGCTCTCCAAAGACCGAAACTACGAGGAGCAAAAGTGGCGGTAGTTTCAGTGGGCCTGATTGCGTGAGACTTGGCTTGTGGGCTTTCCTAAATGTTCACTTTATGTCGAGATTCATTTCAGTGGTAAGGATATTACATATATAAGAGGGCATATAAGTAATTTCGTCTCTAACATCGTAGCCATGTGCAAGTGTCTAATTTTAAAACTTTTTTAAGAAGGACTAGTTTTCAAAAGTTCAAAACAAAGTAGTCCATTTTTCTGAAATTTCTCCGAAAAACACCCTCAGCAACGAGGTCGTTTGCCTTATAATTGGCTTTGCCGGGTCGCGAGTTCAAGCCTCAGAGAAGCTGAGAAGAGCGTTAGGGTTTTAGAGGAAGATTTGAGATTTGCAGAGAGGAGCCATGAGCAGGAGCTTGGGAATTCCAGTGAAGCTACTCCATGAGGCCGCCGGCCACGTTGTGTCCGTGGAGCTTAAAAGCGGTGAGCTTTACAGAGGAAGTATGATCGAGTGTGAGGATAACTGGAACTGTCAACTCGAAAACATCACCTACACTGCTAAGGTACGCCACTCTTTGTTGCTTTTCGTTGTTCTTCATAATAAGACTACTCGATTTTTTACGTTTTTCTGGTTTTAGGGTTTACTTCATTTCGCCCATTCTGCTGCTTTTCCCACTTCAGTATACTTGAACTTCGTATAAACCCTAATTTGGTGTAGTTTCCTGGGATTTCTAACTTCAAACGCTGTGATCTCTTGCTTTTATAGCGTGAAGAATGAAATTAACATGGTTGTCGCGCCAGAAAATTTTGGGGAATTGAAAACTTTCTCAATGTCGTTAATTTCAACGTATAATGGGAATAACTATTGCATTTAAACCCCACAGACCTTGTTGGAGTGTCCCGAACCTCAAATTGTATCAACTTTCTAATGAGACTAAAAGTCGGCAAACATGAAAAGAGTGTATTCATTGATCAGCAATGGTCGCCTGCATCTCCACACCAGGTTCAATGGTGCTGGAGATAATCTACTTCACCACATCTGCGGAGCTGAATAGGTCAATAACTCGCTAGTGGGCACGAAGCTCAAATCTGCCCCATGTGTTGGATCTTTCACCTCATGAAGGTTTTCTGGTTGTGATGTGAAGAACCTTCGTGGCCATTCTTATTGGTCCCCTGACCCTCAATCTCCTGTCCTTGTCACCACGACGAATCAAGTCGACAAAAACTTTCACAAGGTTCTTAACATTTTTGGAGGAGAGAGTAATCCAGATCTTTGGTTTTTCTCTTGCGTATCTTCTAGGCTTGGCTTAGTCTGTTTCATTGCTATGTATGCCATGCTTCTGGTTATCTTGTGTGAGATCCCATATCGGTTGGGAGGAGAAAGAAGCATTCTTTATAAGGGTGTGGAAACCTCTCCCTAGCAGACACGTTTTTAAAACCTTGAGGGAAAGCCCGAAAGGGAATGCCAAAGAGGATAATATCTGTTAGCGTGGGCCTCGGTCGTTACATCCTGAATCTCCGAAACAAATCTGGGTAGGTGGGTGAGAAGGAGATCTCTAGGGTTGAATTTCTAGCTCCCTCTCTCTAAAAACCAAAAGTCTGTGATCTTGAAGGCAACATTGGGATTGATTAAATCAACCAGGGACAAATGTTAACTGTGCACATTGGTTACTCGGCTGGTGCGCTGTTTAATTGCTACTTTCTTTCTATGCAATTCACCACCACCAAATCTAATAGGAGAGATTGGAATTATTGTAGATTCATAGATTAATTGGAAAGAAAATGGTTCTATGAATCTTTCAAATGCATTAAGTTTCACTGATTTTCTTTGTCTACTATATTAGTGTTTTGCTTATGTTATAGTTGTCGTTCAATGTCGTTGAGATTGTCTTTTCCCTTTGCTTGCATGTATATGGTTGAGAGTCGTGTTCTTCAGGTTCACTTGATATTTGTTCTTCTATAGGATGGGAAGGTCTCTCAGCTTGAGCATGTTTTCATCAGAGGAAGCAAAGTCAGGTATCTGTACTGTCTCTTGTATTATAGACTATCCAATCACTTTCTTAGTTCTTATTCCATGGGGTTTTTTAAGGATTTGGTTGGCATGCTGACATCTATTAATGCATAATAGGTTCATGGTCATACCAGACATGCTGAAGAATGCTCCAATGTTCAAGCGTCTTGATGCTAAAATTAAGGTCTTTCAACTTAATTTCTATGAATTTTAATTCTGATGGAATCCTTGCTTGCTTTCTTTCTCTCCTAACCCATGCTTTCTGGATCTTGAAGGGTAAGGGTGCCTCACTTGGTGTTGGAAGGGGCAGGGCTGTTGCTATGCGAGCTAAGGTAGGCCCCATTGGATCTTAATTTTAGTATGGTGATAATTTATTCCATGAAATATGTTTATAATCAGTACGAACATCCGCATACATGCTTGTGTGCATTTTTCCCATGTATGAGAGAAGGATATGATGGCTGCTTGTGTGCAAGAAGTATAGGATTTACTTTAGTTGACAGGTTTCTGATTCATCCCTTGGAAGATATTAGTGAATATTTTATGGCACTACGAACTTTGTAATTCTCAAATTATGAGGGAAAACAAGTAGAGTGCTTCACAAATTATTGTGTACATTTACAGATTTCCAATAATTAACACTGCGGTGAACTCTGTTTTCTGTAGGCTCAAGCTGCTGGGCGTGGAGGTGCAACTGGTCGGGGTGCGGTGCCATCTGCCCGAAGGTGATGAAACCATGAATACAGGTTGTAATGTCCTCGGTTCAAGCCTCGATTGCCATTGGAATGTTGACCATCAGATTGACATCCCACACACTGAAGAAATACGCGTTATTCCATTTTGTTGAGAAAGTGGGCTATTGATGACCATAACCTTCAACTTCATTAGAAACTTTTTGCTTCAGCCCATTTTATGTTAAGATTGAACAATTCATTACCCCATATCATCTTTGTTATATGTATGTAGTATCCGAACGTTCATTTGCATCTTTCAATAGATAACACTGTAAGAGTATCACAAATTCTGAAGCAAAAAGTTTTTGTGCTATCCATGTCTTTGTGCTATCACAATTCTACTCTTCTAATCTTTTGCTCTGTATTTCATGGGGCTGCTGACTATGAGACAAGGAAGTCCAAAATCTAAGAAACCGGTTAATGCCATGGAAAGCACGTGGTGAAAAAACTCGGTTACGAACGAAATAGTTTGATGAATTTTAACAATATGTGGAGTTATACAATCAAATGTGTGTGTAAAATGCACCAAAATTTCAATTTGAAGGTATGTCCATTCATATGTGATGTAAAAGAGAATAACAAACATACAAAAACTTTCATAACATTTCCCAGCCAACACACACAAGGGAATGAATGAGAATCGTCCACAATTCCAGCTTAATTTAAAAAAGAAAAGAAAAAAAGAAAAAAGTTGGATTCTTTGGTTCAAATTAGAACGAGATTCAGAAGAAAGAGAAGGCAGGGGCAACTTTTGTTGCTTTCTTTCTTTCTACACATAACAACACAACAACACAACGTCACATTTTCCCCCCAACCCCCCAAAGAAAACATTGCCTGCTTCTCTTATATGATTGCACACAACAAAGATCCAGAAAGCTATGGCCTTTCTTCTTCCAACAGAAAGCTTGCTGGTTCACTTCTTGCAGCATATCCGAACTTGGATGTGCTATACTTCCTGTGAACTCCCGTCAATTTTCCTGTCCCTGCTTTCTCGTGAAACTCCACCATCAAACGTGAACATTCCCTGTAAACACACAATAAAACATGTTCTATTCTAATAAGAAACATAATAATAAATAGCATATAGAGAAAGAGAAAGAGATTATCTACTTACAGAAGCTGCTCCTGAGAATACCCAGTGTGCCACTCACTGGTTTTGCTCCATTCCTTGAAGCCATTGATGGTGCATTGAGCAGTGAAGACCGCAGCAGCAGCCATTAATGAAGGTTTATACTTCAGCATTTCATATTCCACTAGACAGAGCTCCACCATGAAGAATGACAGCAGCTCCAGCTGGTAATATCAAACACATTCAAAATTCAACCTCAGTTCTGGTCTTTATCAGTGCGTTAGTTAAGCAATTGGGATTAAGTTTTATTCACCTCTCTATCAGATTGGGCAGCTTTGAGAAACCTTCTCATGAACACATAAAGTGTTGGAACAGACAGATTGAACTGTAAGGTGTTTACCATCAGCTTCTCCTGCAAAGCCATTAAAAAAACATATCCTCTAACAACATCCTCGTACCCAAATGTTCCAAGACATTAGCAAAAGAACAAAGAAAACCGACCATGTCCAAAATTTCTTTTCGGCTGTAGGCCTTGTCAGATATGAGAATAAGATCATCCACAATAGGAACAGAAACCTCCTCGTACTTGCAGGCAATAAGCATCGCCGTCACTCCAACAAGCTGGAGCTTCTTCCTCACCACCGACTGAACCGCCAAGAATCTATCGATCAGGTTGATTGTGAGGTACAATGTCTCCTCCATCAGCTCAAACTTGTAGTGTACCTTGTAGTAATAATCATCATCATAAGTTTTGTTAATTCCTTATCTATGATGTTTAGTTAAATTACTATTAAATCAAGCCTGGATAAGTGATGATTAGAATAATACTAATATACCTCAATTAGCCAGTCAATGAGAATCCCTCTCATCCTCTCGTTAATATCTGCTTGCTGAGCCATGTAGTTTGGTGGGACACAGCCAGAAACCTGCAGGGAGGAACATCTTAATCTGACACAAAGACATAAAAGAACAAGAACAAAAACAAGAACACGAGGTTTATGTTTCAGACATGGAGTGTGTCTGATCTGAGAAACTCTTACCTCGGCTCTCCTGTAGCAAGCATACAAGTCATCAATGTATTCCACAACAGCTAGCTGGTTCTTCTTATCGCAGCTGTCTATGTCCATGACTGGCTCTTCTTCTATATCTTCCATTTCCACCTCTTCCTGTGGAAAATGCATCACATCAACGGAATTTCAAGGAAAGAATTAGAAGGATTGTAATAAAAAAAGAGAAGGCTTCCAAATCCTTACCATTTTGTCAATTTCATCCAACATCGCTTTTGTGTGTTGAACGAACATCGGTACTGCCGATTCGTCCATAGAATCATCTTCCTCTGTGATGGGGTGATGATCTATTGAGTCTTTTCGAGTTGGAGAAGATTGTAATGGCTTTCTATCAACCTCAGGCAGAGGTTGCTGCTGCTTGTCGGCCAGCTGAGCTGCAAACTTCCTAAACCAAACAACAAAAGAACAGATCAAGAAGCTGCAGGCGAGTATATTCACAACACACAAAGACATTAAAAGGCTTGTATTACTGACCGAGTAATCGGTCGATGGATCGGAATGGGAGGAACTTTACAGTTGAGAACAGCATCAGTTCTGGGAAATTAAGAATAAAAATACTAAAAAACATAAGATCTTTAGTTGAATCACAGAAAGAAACAAAAGACTACAGCAAGAAAAAAACAGATCAATCTCCTGAATTTTGTTAGGAACTTAGCAGCAGGTAAAAAGATGAAAGAATTACTCTGTTAAGCCTCTTTTGAGGACTGCACAGGGATGAAGGGGAGGAGGAGCTCCTCTAACATTGCCATTAATGTTGCTCAAAGCTCTGCGGTTTTGACCCGCCCCCACTATAAATTTGCCACCGCCATCAACTCGTAAACTCCCTTTAAGATTCATCCAAGAGACAAAAATTCATTTCCACTACAGGCCTTGATCATATTTATTCATATCAAATCGGCATGCCTAAGTAAATCTGTGAGACCAAAAAACAAAAAAAAACATTTCTCATTCACTTACCATGGAGATTTGCTCGTCCGGTCACATCCGGGTTGTTCTCATCCGATCCAGCCATTTCCCTCACCTACAGATCATAATGCCCACAAGATTTCAGAATCAAAGAAGATCGAATGACCGTTCATTCAAGCTATAGTAGGAAAAAAAAAATTGGAAGAAGAATCCATCAAGAAGCACAATACCCAGATCGTGAATCGTGAAAACCAACCTTCTTAAATCAAGAACTCTCAAAATTTCTTCTAAGGCTTTTGATCAAACAGGTTACAGTCGCTAATGAGAGGCAGCCGGTGCTTTCATTTTCTAAGAAGCGAGTGAGAAACAACTTGGATTAACTCGATCAGTAGCCGGAGCGATCTCTCTCCCACTCTCTCCGCCGTCTGCCGATTCTCTCCGCCCCGCTCTCGCAGTCTCGAAGTGGGGGTCTAGGTCTATATCCCTCTCTCTCTGGTCGCTGTTTTAGAACAGACGAAGGAAAAAGAAAAGAAAGGAATGAATTAAGAGAGAATCGAAACCCGAATTCCAAACTAAATAAGCGATATTGAATCGTAAACAGCGGATATATGTCTGCACATGGTCCTGCTACAAAAAAATTTAAATCTAACGGCTAGTGAACGATAGCCGCCCGATCTATCTGATGAAAAGTCGCGTGGTTCTTTGCGCTCCTCAACGGTTACCTCTCCATGTGCTTTCAAAATTTCCTCCCGTTTAGCCTCGACATTTCAAGGGCAACAATGTCTTTTCACTATCCAACGTTCCAACACCGTCATCTTCTCAGTCCTCTAATAATTTCACCACACATCCATGATTCAACCTAATTTAATTTGACCTTCATTAAATTGTTCAGTTTTTAATTAATTCTCTTTAATTCCTAGAATCAGCCTTTTTATACATTTGTCAAGTTTAATCCAACCAAAATGTTTAAACATTTAAATATGTAAATAAATTTAAATTGAAGAGAGATGATTTATTTATTAAAAAAATTAAAAGATAGTAATAAAAAAAATTAAGTAGAAGAATATTTCAATTAGTAACGATTTTAATCAAAATCAACGGTTAGAATATTATTAAAACTTTTTAATTAAAAAAAAAAGAAAAAAAACCATGCTACGACGTGAGCCCATCTGTTGTGGGTAAGCTCGGCCCAAGGCCCATTAACCACCTTAGCCCTATTTAGCCCTATTTATAATTATATATATTTTTAAGTTTAATAAATATAATATTTTATTTTATTTCATTATCGTTGGTTTTCATTTCTGAAATTTTGGATCTAAGAAATACGTGGCACTCCATTATGCTCTCCACGTCACTACATTGGTATTTTGCCTTTTTTTTTTAATTTCACAAAATATTATTTTAATTGAATTTCCATTCAGATTGTCTTCCGTCCCTTAATCAAATGCCACGTGTATTTAATGTCCGTACAAAACCTTCATTTCCAGCAAAATAAAAATAAAATAAAATGAAAGCAAGCATACCCCACATCCTGTTACATAAATTAGTTAAAAAGGCGTGTTGAGAAATTTGTAATAAAAAAATTATTTTAAAATTTTGAGTCAACAAAAAAAAAAATAATAAATAAATACCAAATATGGACGGAAATGAAATAGCATTGAGGGGACAACTCAATCTAAATCACCCAATTAAAATGCGTGGTTTAGAGGAAATGGGTCAAATAAATAAATAAATAAATGAAAATAAAAATAAAAGAAAATGACATCCCTTTTAAAGTAAAGCATAAATTATATATTTGATTTGAAAAAACTTAACTTTTAATTTATATTTTTTAAATTTAGAACTTTGGATTTATGATAAATTATCATAAAAACTTTAAATTCTCTAATCTCTTTACTATTTACGATCTTTTTTTGGTAAAATTATTGAATTATTTCTAGCCTTCAAAATTAATATTAAATTTTAACATTTTCAAAATTATTTCACTAAAATTTATAATTTACCAAAAAAAAAAAACAAAAACAAAAAAAATCAAACGGCCTTATCTCTCATCGGCATCTCGCTGTGTTCACACATAGCACACGATTCAAGGCAGTGTTTATTATACGTGGCTAAATTCTAGTGGGCCACGTCTCTCCTACCCCTGCATGCCTGTGACCGAATTTACGCAAATGATCAAAATTGCCGATAAGGAACCGCAATTCTATGACGTCCTCAAATATTATCTCCAACTGTTGTTTATCAATATTTTTTTTGTCCATCCTAAAATCACCCGCGGGTCCCCTGCTTGAAAGCGAAATCTTATATCACGGCTCAAAATATCACCAGTTTAGCTCCCGAGACATTGCTCGCTCCGAGTCCGCTGACTTTTTTTTGTATGCTGACCTTTGCTTATTGTTTAAATCCGTCTTTTAAGCTAATTATATATATATAAAAAAAAAACTTTTAAACTTTTAGTTTTATCTTAAACAATCGTATTAGAAACCTATAGTACATATTTATTGTTCAATTATTACAGAAAAATCATAAATAATTTATTTCTACCAAATTGCGATATAAAAATAAAATAAAAAAAATATAAATAGAACGAAACCATTACTTTCCCATAATATAGAATTTTAGTTTAATTATATCAATTTTTTCACTAATGAGCATCTACAAAATCAATACCACTTTATCCCTAATTTAAATGAACTATTTATTGATGGATAATATTATTTACATTCATATTTAATTTGTGGCCATTTTTAAAATAATGTAAGAAATAATATCTTATTTTTTAATAAAGGTCACATTCTTTATGTATATACTAATCGGTAACTTTATCAACCCTCTTAAATAAACTTTTTATCTTTAATGACACTAATTATATATATATTTATATATTTTGAAATAAAAAATAAAAATTTTGTTATACATCTTTAAGATATAATTCGAAAAAACTATGAAACTTGTATTCTCAACTTAGCCCACGACTTATTGGAACATTTTAGTTCATTTTAGGCTCGTAGCCCAATGAGCTTGAGCCCTTGGGCCTCGGCGATTTGTCTCTGCACTATAAAATCTATGTTTTTAAGTTTGAAGGATAATAATATAATGGGTTTTAACATTTAAATCAAGGATTAAATAAAAATATTTAGAAAGTTCAATAATCAACTCATTTTCTCGCGAGAAGGAACGAAAAGAAATGCTAGAAAATGAAGAGAAAATGGAAAAGGGTCAGGGTCATTGGGACGTGTGGGATAGCAAAGAATAAAAGGATGGGACGCCACAAAAAAGCGTAAACCGTGGGTGCTTGTTTTTATAAAATCCTCGTTCCACCATTTCTCTTCGTATATGGTTCTTCCCCGTTCCAGATTCTCAAGGCTGTCTTCGAGTCGCTCGGTTCTTCTTCTCCTGCCATGGATCCTTACAGGGTATTCCCTTCTTTTGGCCCTACTTTTTTGTATTCGAGCTTCATGCGTTTTTGTGCTTGTCAATGCGGGTTTGACTTTCTTTCTTCACGCTGCGATCCTGGTTATCCATTGCATCGAAATTGCCGCAAGATTTTTCTTCTTGATTTTATTGATTTTTTTAACTAATTTCATTGTCGGCAAATTGCTTTTCTTTGTTTTCATTTCCGTTGGGGTGGTTTTGAAATTGTTGTTTGCGTTTATTGGGAAGGACGATACGGAACGTTTGAGATTCTTTTTTTTTTTTATTTTTCTCATTTTGTTTTAGTTTTTGGATATGTTTATTCGTTGACTCACGAAGGCCTTGATTCTGTTGAGGATGTTTATGAAGTTGGAATGTTATTGAGCTAATTCCTTTGTTGTGTATATTTTGGCTGAGTTTTTTCATCTGTTCGTACGATGCAGCACCGCCCTTCAAGTGCTTTCAACGCCCCCTTCTGGACTACCAATTCTGGTGCTCCAGTATGGAACAACAACTCGTCGATGACCGTTGGGCCCAGAGGTATGAATTGCTTTCTGATATTACTGTTTTTCACGTAGTTGTTAAAACATTTGCACGAATATGTTAATAGTGTGCGTTTATTATTATTTTTTAATCATAATTTTGATAAAAGCTGAAAGTACTGTGAATCTGTGCTTATAATTTAGTAATTAGGGCTTGAGATGCTTAGAGATACTTAGAGATACTCTCAAAAGCTTCAGGTAGATCCCCACTCTGGTTCTCTTGGCGAAGGCTACAGGGAATTAGCGGGAGTGGGCCCTCTCATACGCAGTTTTTTAAATGAAGCCTGTTTTCATCTTGAGAGACTTGGTGACTTTAGCTCTACATCTATTTACAACTTCTACCTGTTAATTGAGAAGATCATGAGATTTGTTGGTCTTGTCTGCTGAGGAAACTATTCATTAAATTGTGTGTAAACTTGGTCTGACGAGGGGACTAGTTTGCCACTTATTAATCATGTGTTGCATTTTGTATGGTAATCGAAAGCAGTTGCTAAAAGATGATGGATTTTGTTACTAGAGGTTCCCATTCTGGCAGTTGTTGAATGTGCAGAACAAATATAGTCAGAAAGAAACCGTGAGAAGGTTGTGATTCTTCTCGTGCCCATTTGGACAATTTGATTGTTCTAGCCTGATGAAAATCTTCTGCATATCTTAGTTCTGTAAATTTTCTGGTTAAAGATTTGAAATTTTGTGCCACCCGACTTTGATGAATAGCTATAGATGAGAATACCAAAATTGTTGTGGTTGGTCCTTTGTGTTTTGACGACTATAGATGAAAAATACTTGAATATGTTTTATTTGGCAGGTCCCATTCTCCTAGAGGATTATCATCTAGTGGAGAAACTTGCTAACTTTGATAGGGAGCGGATCCCAGAGCGGGTTGTCCATGCTAGAGGAGCTAGTGCAAAAGGGTTTTTTGAGGTGACTCATGATATTACCAACCTTTCATGTGCTGATTTCCTTCGGGCCCCTGGAGTTCAGACACCAGTTATTGTACGTTTTTCCACTGTTATCCATGAGCGTGGCAGCCCTGAAACACTGAGAGATCCCCGAGGTTTTGCTGTGAAGTTCTACACCAGGGAGGTGAGAGCTTTATAGTTTATGCTTTATTGACTGCACATAACTTATAATTACAATTATCATGGCAGTTCTAATCAAAAGAAGCTTAAAAAAATAACAACTGTGATAATATACCCTGCCTATGTTTTGATCTTCTTTAATTTGGTCTATGCCTATTGTTTTACTTGCATAGGTTGCGGGCTAATATTTTTATCAGTTGATTAGATTAGATACTATCATGTTCCATCAGCATTAAGTACATAATATTTGTACTTCTGCTGGCAAATTATATGATGCGATTTTATTAGCTTAGAATTTGCATCTTTCTTTTGCTGATGTAAATACGTACTTTATTTTGCTTTGTTTTATCAACTCATGGTAATGCAAGTTTCAAGTTTCCGTTTTCTCTTACTCTCAGGGTAATTTTGATCTCGTGGGCAACAACTTCCCTGTATTTTTCATCCGTGATGGTATGAAATTTCCAGACATGGTACATGCTCTCAAACCGAATCCCAAGTCCCATATCCAGGAGAATTGGAGGATCCTTGACTTCTTTTCTCACCATCCAGAAAGCTTGAACATGTTCTCATTTCTATTTGATGATATTGGCATCCCACAAGATTACAGACACATGGACGGTTCAGGTGTTAACACTTATACTCTGATTAACAAGGCAGGGAAGGCACACTATGTGAAATTTCACTGGAGGCCTACCTGTGGAGTCAAGTCTTTGCTGGAGGAAGATGCTATCCGTGTTGGAGGAAGCAATCATAGCCACGCTACTCAGGACCTCTATGATTCAATTGCAGCAGGCAACTACCCCGAGTGGAAGCTTTTCATTCAGACTATTGACCCTGATCATGAAGACAAATATGACTTTGACCCTCTAGATGTAACCAAGACATGGCCTGAGGATATCTTGCCCCTGCAGCCAGTTGGCCGCATGGTTTTGAATAAGAACATCGATAACTTCTTTGCAGAGAATGAACAACTGGCTTTTTGTCCTGCCATTATAGTTCCTGGAGTCTACTATTCAGATGACAAATTGCTTCAGACCAGGATCTTCTCCTATGCTGATACTCAGAGGCACCGTCTTGGACCAAACTATCTTCAACTCCCTGCTAATGCACCCAAGTGTGCTCACCACAACAATCACCACGAGGGTTTCATGAACTTTATGCACCGAGATGAGGAGGTATTGCAATTTTTTCTTTTGTTGTCTTGTCTCTAAAGCATGGTGATGTTTCTTTTTAGTTGTCTTCGATGTTCACGATTTAAGTTTTTCATGCTTATGAGTCGTGACCTAACACATTGAGCATACCAGCTGATGCCATACCGCTGCTTGGTAATTTGATGTTCCAGTCTCTGTCTTTGATTTCGCTTTGCTGCAGGTCAATTACTTCCCTTCCAGATTTGATCCTTCTCGTCACGCCGAGAGGTACCCTCACCCACCTGCTGTCTGCTCTGGAAAGCGTGAGAGGGTCAGTGATCATTATTATTGTACTTTTTGAATGCTTTAACACCAACTCCTTTGGTATTATTTGATTAACGAGTGTGCTTAACCTGTTGAAATTTCTGCTGCTGCTTTCCTACGCCAGTGCATAATTGAAAAGGAGAACAACTTCAAGGAGCCTGGAGAGAGATACAGATCTTGGACACCAGACAGGTAACTTTTATATAATCAATGGTTGTTGTTGGAAGATGCGTACGTTGTGTTGTTGTATTTTCATGTCACTGTGTTGGATATTGAACCATGGATCTTGTTTGTTTCTGTTGCAGGCAAGAACGATTCGTCCGCAGATGGGTTGATGCTTTGTCCGACACCCGAGTCACCCATGAGATCCGCAGCATATGGATTTCATACTGGTCTCAGGTGCGTTTCGGTCGATATTACTTGCAGGCTTGTATTTATGTGCCAAGTTTGAGATTTAACTCTGTGACTTTAAATCATGCTGTTTGGACAGGCGGATAGGTCTCTTGGTCAGAAGCTTGCATCCCATCTCAACGTGAGGCCAAGCATTTGAGGATGATGTATGTTCAGTTGTGGTTCTTCTGGTCACAGAGTTTGGTAAATTATAGGGGAAAAGAGGGTGGAAGCCATTTGAGATGATGAATCAGATGTTAAATCCGTTCTGTTTTATACCATGTTTTGATGTTTGCATGTTTCTCATGTGTCTGTTCGACTTAAAACAAGTCCATCTAATAAATAAAAAGCTATTGTTTGTGCTGTACTGTACTTTATAAGTCATTGCCTGCCCGGATTTGGAACTTGCTCTCACCGTAATTCGCTGTCTGTCTGGTAAAAGTATAAAATCTTTTAAAATGTTCCATTTGCTACTAAATGTTTGAACTTTTCTTATATTACATGACGTGATGAGCTAATGTTCACTATAAATTATGTGTAAATGTTAGATTGATTACTCAATTCTGTGAACTTAAGAGTTTGGTTATCAATTTAATTTGAGTTTATTCTGAGTTTAAATAATGATTGATGGGCTTCATTTTTCTTTTCATATTTACAAATATTTTTAGAAATTTCTATTTTTCTATTATTTTTACCAATTTTGCTACTTTTGCAACCACTACTTTATTCTTCAGTGAGAAAATATCCAAATTTAGAATTTTTTTAACATATTAAAGACCCACAAGCAATAAAATAATCATTCAACGTGGATCTCCAACACCAAATGCAATAATATGAAGTCTATGTCAACAAGTATGCATTAATTACCTGTATTTTCAGCTTTGTTTTTAGAGCAGAAAGTTGGAATTCAATTGGAAGATTCATAAACAAACGGGTCAGAAATCTTAATATGATCGATGGATATGAGGAAGGAATATAATATCGAATTTGCTTGTGTCAGCGGGAGGAGGAACAAATTTGAACTGAATTTTATAATGCAAATGGATGATGAGCTCATGTTTTGAAGTTTCTTTAGATTTGTTTATCCCAAATAATTTGGTGGGTGTGGGTGACGTTTGAATCTCTCAGTACTATCATAATAAACAACACCAAAATGCTTGATAGTGTTGTGTGTTAAGTTTAAGGAGTAAAGAGTATGTGGGTATTTGATTTGAGGCTGGAAATTATTATTTTATAGTTTTAAGCTGTGGATTTGAAAGATTCTGATTCTGATTCTGGTTGATTCTTTTGATTTTAATAATTATGTTTACCCAAATTATATAATCATAAGAATCATTCAGAGATTTATTGTTTAATCCCAATGGGGAGAAAAACTAGCAGGATTCTCGTTTTCACGCCCACATCACAAAGCGAGAGCGAGAGGTATCGTTTCCTTTTCCCTCGTATTTCTCTCTGAGTGTGCAAGTCGACTTTACAGCGAGAATTCCGAAGGCGGACGCAAAGGGTGAGGGGAGTATGTGGGGTCGTGCTCCGAATCTCACTCAGCTATAAAGCAGTAGGAACTTGAAGGATTTAAGGAAGGGGGCCTGCGAGCGGTATCATTGGGAGAAGGACCTCCTCAGCGCCCGAAGCTTGTTGACGGGATCATTCCCTTCCCTTCTGCACAGCTTCTCACTTGTTCCCTATTCTTCAGACAGTTCTTCTCCCTGCCCATTTCAGCAACACCACAGAAATAAGTATCCACTTGGGAATCTCTTGGAATCTTTCAAATTTTATGTGAGATTTCTATTCTTCTCTTTCCTTTTTCTTTGTTGGGTTAACGAGCTTGCTTCAAGCGGTGTTGTGTTTGTTTGGTTGTCTTTGGCAAATATGATTCGTGAGTGTATTTTAATCCTTTTCTTTTGTGGGTTTCTTTGTGTTTGTTGGAAGTCTTCTTGGGTGGCTAACTTTTTCTCTGAACCTGCCTTGTTTGACATTGAATGAGTTGATTTAATATGTTTCTTATGATATTCAACAGGTTTGTTCTTCCTAAACATGGACTCGAATTTCTTCTTCTGGATTTGTATCTGATATAAATCTACTTCATTGCTACGACGTCTTTCAATGCTGGAAGCTCCAGCTGATATTGCCATGGATTTTGACTACATGGATGGGCTGCTTTTGGATGATTGTTGGTTAGAAACTGCGGATGGTGCTGTGTTTCTTCATCCTAACCTCTCAAGTTTTGGTGCTAACTTAGACCCTTTGATTGGATGGCCTGCTACAGAGATGAATGGTGTTTTCAACACCAACTTGATTACAAGGAGTGATCAAGAAGAACCGAGGAACATGTTGAGCAATGAGGCGTCTCCGGGGCAGGAAAGAGTAGATGTCGGGCAAGAGGGATGCTCCGATCAATCCGAAAACGACGCGCTTGAAGGTTCTGAATTGTGCAGAAGACTGGGGATGGGAGCTGGGGAGCATATGGGGTCTGCACCTTCTGTGATGGAGCGATTAATCATGGCGGTTGGGTATATAAAAGATATTGTGAGAGACAAAGATGTTCTTGTACAAGTTTGGGTGCCTGTAAGTAGAGGGGAAAGAAGTGTTCTCATCACAAATCAGCTGCCGTTCTCTCAGAATTCCAGCTGCACAAGACTTGCAAAGTACAGGGACGTCTCTGTGAACTATGAATTCACAGCTGATGAGGATTCCAAAAAGGCTCTGGGATTGCCCGGTCGAGTGTTCTTAAGAAAGGTTCCCGAGTGGACTCCTGATGTTCGATTCTTCAGAAGCGATGAGTATCCGAGAGTCGATCATGCTCACGAGCACGATGTTCGTGGAACTATAGCACTTCCTGTTTTTGAACAAGGAAGCAAAAGTTGTTTAGGGGTGATTGAAGTTGTCATGGTTACCCAACAGATCAAATATGGTTCAGAACATGAGATTCTTTGCAAAGCCCTTCAGGTCTGCTTTAACCTTTTATGCTATAGCCTTTGATATTTAATGAGAGAAAAAGATGCTTTACTAATAGCCTATAGCTATAAGGACCTTAGTGAATTGGTTTCAATATATTCCTTAAAATCAAAATTATTGTATCTGCTTATATGAATTTGGATTCCTTGACACTGAAGATGAATTGGGGTTAGAGATAACACTTGGCTGAAGTTTGAGACATAGTGTCATGAAACCAGATGTTGTAGCCAAACTGTGGTCTAACATATTTATAGCCTCACTTTTGGTTCATGAATATGTAAGATTCCATGTCGATTGGAGAGAGGAACGAGGGACAGCGAGGACGCTGAACCTCGAAGGAGGGTGGATTGTGAGATCCCGCATCGATTGGAGAGGGAAACGAGTGCCACCGAGGACGTTGGGCCTCAAAGGGAGGTAGATTGTGAGATCTCACATTGGTTGGAGAGAGAAACGAAACATTGTTTATATAAGGGTGTGGAAACCTCTCCCTAGTAGATGCGTTCTAAAAATTTTGAGGAGAAGCCCGAAAGGGAAAGCCTAAAAAAGACAATATTTGTTAGCGGTGGGCTTGAGTTGTTACAGAGTATGTATGTGTTTAGGGATCGACGTTTTTTTACTGCTTGTGGAAGCTTAACCTGCCAACTTCACATGGAAATTTTGTATTTTGTCTGCAGGCAGTCAAGCTGAGGAGTTCTGATGTAATCAGCCCACCCAATCGAAAGGTAATTGAATGAGTATCAGTTGACACAATTGGATTATGCAACTCTTTTCTTGCTGTTCATTTGAACGTCATACTGTATTTAACAGGTATTTAATAGGTTCAATGAAGCTGTATTATTAGAGATTCGAGACACTTTGAGAACTGCCTGCGAAACTCATGGTTTGCCCTTGGCACAAGCTTGGGCATCATGTATCCAAGAAAGTAAAGAGGGTTGCAGGCACTCGGATGAGAACTACAGTTGTTGTGTTTCTACGGTAGACCGGGCTTGCTTCGTGGCTGATACTCGAATTCAGGATTTCCATGAGGCATGCTCCGAGCATCATTTGCTAAAAGGCGAAGGAATTGTTGGGATGGCATTTAAATCTAACAAACCGTGTTTCTCAAGTGATATTACATCCTTTCGTAACACAGATTATCCTCTGTCTCACCATGCCAAGTTGTTTGGATTACATGCTGCAGTTGCACTACGCCTTCGTTGCATTTTCATTAGTAAAACGGACTTCGTACTCGAGTTCTTCCTGCCTGTCCATTGTAGGGATCCTGAAGACCAGAGAATCCTGCTCTCTTCGTTGTCCACAGTTATACAATACTCTTGCAGGAACCTGCGTCTTGTAACAGATAAGGAGTGTAGGGAGGAAAATATGGAACAAGTTCATCCGACAAGTTCATTGTTAGCTTCATCTGTTCAAAACATCCAACAATGTAGTGGCTCTGTTTCATTGTTCCAGGAGCTAAATTATGATCTGAATGGGGTTGTTGAGGACAGCGAAGAGTGCCCGACGGTCGGTAATGGTATCTTTGCAGATACAAGTATGGGAAGAACAGGTGAGAAAAGGCGAAACAAGGTCGAGAAAAGTATCACCTTAGAAGTTCTTCGGCAATACTTCGCGGGTAGCTTAAAAGATGCTGCAAAGAGCATTGGAGGTAGCATTAGTGCCATTTGTTTTCTGTGGTTAAGTTTCAGTGCAAATAACAGAATATCATAGAGCTTGAAGTTAGCATCTTGATTGGTTGCATTTGGAAGTGTTGGTGTCAATATCTTTCCCTTGAACTTGTTATTTTCTATTCTCTGTACCATCAAACTGTTTATCTAAAATCCATTTTCTTCCTGTTTCAGTTTGTCCTACCACATTGAAAAGGATATGTCGACAACATGGGATCAAACGTTGGCCTTCTCGAAAAATAAAGAAGGTTGGCCACTCGTTGCAGAAGCTCCGACTTGTAATCGACTCGGTGAACAGTGCATCTGGTGCTTTTCAAACTAGCTCCTTGTATTCCAATTTACAGGAGTTGGCCTCTCCATACGTAAGAAAGATGGGAGATGGCCTGAAGACATCAGGTGACCTCGGAGATGCAGCATCAAAAACTGCACCCTCGTCGCTCAGCCAGAGCTCGAATTCAAGCCAATGTTTTTCTTTCTGCAGACATCCTGCCACTGGATGTGTAATGCAGACAGCAAAAGAGAGCGATCAAATGAGAGTGAAAGTAAGCTATGGAGAGGAGAGAATCCGGTTTCGAGTGCAGAAATGGTGGAGTTACAAAGAGTTAGTGAAGGAAGTAGGAAGACGATTTAATATCAGAGACACAAGTAAATATGAGCTCAAGTACTTAGATGATGAATGTGAATGGGTGTTGTTAACAAGTGATGCGTATCTTCAGGACTGCTTTCATATGTACAAATCGTCTCCACTCCAAACCATAAAGCTTCTGCTTCACCCATCTCCACGCCATAAGAGAGAGGAGCCACAAACCCCACCCTTTCCTACATTTTATATGCTATAACGTCAGCGTCAGCATCAGCATCTAATATCAACAATTATTATTTGCTTTTTCAAAATTCAATGGGAATCCTTAATTTGCTGCTTTGGATTTGCAATAATTTCCAGCAAAAGCAATAGTCAATAACATTTATCAACTTAAATGTCCTTTTCTGAACACAATGAAGCAACGCCTAATACAAATTACAAAGAAAATAACACTACCACTACCTGCTGCTATGGAAATTTCGCTTTACAAGTAAGAAGCTGCTGTATATTTTCTCTTCCTTTTTATTGGCGTTTAAGCATGCATGCCAATGAATGCGCCAGACAAACCTGTAAAAGCCCACTTCATCCGTTGCAGCAAATCAAATTACAACTCTCTTGTCGGAGGCGAATTAGAGGGTTGGTTGTCTTGTTGCTCGACGAACACGCATCTTGATGGTGGACCAAAAATGCTCAACACTACCTGCAATCCATGACGGTTCAACAAATTCATGTCAAAATTGATTGGATAATTTGAATATGTTGCAAAGTACTGAGAGAAGCAAGAGCATCGGTCAGTTTTTACAAGGGCTGATTATAGTTTTTGCTCTTTTTAATGAGTATGCTCCATTGTGAAAAAGACAAACTAAACTCACACCTAACAACCTCATGTACAGAAGAAGAACGGATGAACATACCGGCAAGAATACGAGGCCATGCAAAAATCCAAGAAGTACTAATGCCAAATACATTTTGAAATAATAAACCTGCAGAACATAGAATGAAGATATTAATAGACATCGCGTATAGATTACTTAAAATTCAAGCTTAAGGGCGTGGAATTTATACCACAAAAACTTCCGATTTAGAAAAGCATAGAACAAGCACCCCAACTAGCTTTGTTAGTGTGATTCCACTGCAAGCACCAGTAGATATGTAAACAAAATAAACACAAATTGGCTTATAAATTTGATAAAGAATGATGGTAACTACGCAAGGCCAGTTTTCCAAGATTTCAGATCTAAAGCATAGCTCCACTGTAAGATATGGAAAATGGTACCTAAGAACAGATGCTCCCATTGTACTGAGAGCCTCCTTCATGCGCTGGTCTTTATCTCCACTGCTTACCTGAGAAAAGAAACACAGTCAATTACAACAGGAAGTTGAGAAATGTTCCAAGATTACAGGTTGCCCCTTGTGGCAATGGTAGGATAATTATATCTCTAGTCCCTGTTTTGTTAGGAACCGCAACCCTCCACAATGATATGATATTGTCCATTTTGAGCATAAGCCCTCATGGCTTTGCTTTTGATTTTTCCAAAAGGCCTCGTACCAATGGAGATGATATTCTTTATTTATAAACCCATGATCTTCCTCTTAGTTAGCCAACATGGGACTACTCCTCTCAATGATCCTCAATATGTTTTGGGTTTAGTAACTGATGTTACGCATTGATAGGTAGTCTAGTAATTAGAATGCCAATTGTGATTGATCATGCAAGAGAATAATCCAACTAGTTGATGCTCCTTGGTATGACATCTATCGCTGAATTATGGATTTTATTATGCAAAGGAAATTTCTATGAAAATTGTAACGATGGCCGACTTTAGGCAGAGTACATTATTGAAAAAAAAGATCGTGTAGCAAAGAATCATACTGACCGAGAAAGCATGTGTAAAATGAACACAAAATTCAACAGCAATTCCCACTGACATGACAAGATTGACAACAGAGATTGCGTTTAATTGGATATTCAAAATGGCCATCACGCCCTGCAAAGTATTTTATTGTCAGCAAGGGGTATGATTCTCAATTTTATATTAAAATAATTAAACTAACTCCACTGGCATATTATCGTAAGCGCTCCCAAAATAATCAGGAATAAAGGAAATACCATGAGATCCACAACAATCATTGCCAGCACCAATAAAATGATAGCCGAGGTCCATAAGCTACAACAAAAAAATCAAGCACAAGGAAGCCTAGTTAGCACATTTGAAGAAAAGAATATCTGTCTATTTCAATGACAGAAACCCCATCACTAACCTGCACGTGATGATCAGACACACAATAAACACCGCACCTGAAAACAGTAAAAGCGTACAAAATCAATGCTTTTCAGAACCACCATGACACCTTTCATTCCTTTATTAGGAATGAAAACTGTCCTTAAGAGGTCTTCAAATGAAATAAGAGGAAAAATTGAATAAGAAAAAGAGACCAACTTAATGAGGATATCTGGACAGAGAAGGCACACCACAAGAGGACTTATCCTCGATATATATATTAGGACATGATCTCTTCTAATTTTCTTTCCCATTAAAAAAGGCAGAAGCACAAATCATTCGGTAGCAGCACAAATCATTCGCTAGCATCATCGTGGTAGACAAAGTTGTAACATGAAGTGCATGGTAGACTTTACACTATATAATATTAAACAAAACACGAGAAAATGTCCTTAATTACTGACCAATAGCGATGGCAAGGTTGATCAATGCTGTTCTCCATATATTCAAGTATTGCTCAAAAAACATGTAAAATATGGAATACGGAAAGACCTCAATCTGCAAATGATAAAAATGGCCAGTTCAAGATCAAGCTGACGGAACAGAAACAAATAGTTTGAAAAAAAGAATTAATGGGAAAAAAAGTTTTCAAAAGCAATTCAGCACTCTTCTATTCAATCAAATGGTGGAAACAAAATCCAGGTACGATCATTATTAGTTTAAACTAACATGATAAGAAAGAGAACCAACCAAAAATTATGATTGAAAATTTTACCTTCAAAGAATCTGAAACCCTTGAACTCAATTCTTGAGCAGCCCTCATTGAATTGATATAGTCAACCTGATAATTTTAGTAATTTATAAAATTAAAAAAAAAAAAGTTTTTGATTATATCCTTCAAATACACTGTCCAAATTCCAATTATTAACTAGCCACCCACACCATACCTGCTTATTCAGGGGAGTATGATATGTTCTGAAAGAAGATGCTTGAATAACACCATTTTCATAGCCTGATAACAAAAAAAAAAAAAAAAAAAAAAAAAAAAAAGTTTTAATTAATTTAAGGCTGCAAGAAATCTTTCACTCTCATTTAACATGTTATTATCAAATAATACAACAAAAGATATCCAATCCTGCAAACCTTTTAGTTCGACACTGCTAGTGTATGCCCCATGTCCTCCTTTAGCACAGTCTGCAGAAGGTAGAGCACTGAGGAACCACGGCAATTTCTCCTTAAATTGTACAGTAGATGGCCTACCACCATGCAGGTCCGAGTGAAGGAAGCACTGCATAATTCCTAAGCGTCAATTTTTACAAATTCTAAGATGAATAATAGAACCCATGACTCGGAAACTACTAATTTAGCAAAATACTAAAAAGCAACCAGGCAGCAGTTTTATTTGTTATTTGCCACCCAATTTATAGGGATATGTTACCGTTGTACAATCTTTGCATACTCCATTTAGACCACAAGAACCATCATTTGAAGCACAGCAAGGGGGCTGAAAAAGACTAAATTCAGTAAATTTAAGGAGAAAGTATACCGGGTGCAAAATACATTAACAATTCTCAAGCATTTCTAAAAAATAACTGACCAAGTGCAGTCAACGATTTATCTTAACATAAAACAGCAACATGGCAACAAGTAAAATGACTTCAAAGGGTAAGCCATTGCATTAGAAGGAAGAGAAATAAAGAAAAAATCAAAGATTATAGAGGATCAAACTAGCTGTAGAAAGAACAATAGTCTTGTCTATGATAGCTGTATTTCAAGCATGATGTTATTTCTCAAGAAACAATTTCAAAGGAACCACATGACCTGATCATCAGGGGGGCAATAGCTGTCGTTCTTGAACTTCCGACAACATCCAAATGCTTCTGGAGATACCCACACAAGATAATCATCAAGCCATGAAGCAGCTGGTTTAGCGATGTAACTTGACTCTGGTATTAGTGAAGCTTTTGCAATCTACAGGAAAGGAAAAAGAAGAACAAAAAAAGCTCTGATTTGAAAAAATAACGTGAAAATAAGCCATGCTAGGGCAGCAAGAATGTTATTCTCCTGCGCATTTTGGAAAAGACGTACATTTCCTGTGAAAAGAAAATGGAGGATATGCATACCTCATTTAAAAGAGAGTCTGAGTCACATTGGCTGATGGAGCATAATTGGTTTGTTTGTCTTGATTCTGAGCTGAGCATTGTCACAGGAGGGGGGAAAACAAGGAATGAGTGATGCAAATGGAAAAGACTAAAGATGTCTATGTCCTAGGAACCGGCAGCTCATTTTCTCCACAAAAGAGAGAGAGAGAGAGAGAAATGAAAGCAGTAACATCCTTGATATTCCCACTTCCGTATCACAAAGGTTTGCAAAAAATGCCAGTTACCATGGTGTAAAGAATCCATATAGAATTATACATTACAGTTTATAACAAAGTGGTAAAGAAGAACTCTATTATGAAAATAGGGAGACACTGTACTTATTAAAAGGTAAACCCATACTTCTGAGAATCACTTTATTACAAATCACTTTAAGATATATTCGTCATAAAGTTGTTTGCCTGGTAAATTTTAAATTCCTGGGGCAAAATATAATTAGACAGCCAAGGACCGCAAATAAGGGAGAAATAATATGGCGTCTAAAAGTCCCATGGTAATAGGCCCCATATTCTTTTCTAACCTTTTGCTAACTTCAGCGAATATTTTGTTATGTTTTTTTTCCTCTCGCTCCTAACTTTGGCTCCCTGCTTCCCCCTCTCACACTCTCGCTTCCTCCTCCTCTCTTCATCTTCTTAAGAGAACCCAAATGGATTTTTCTTTCAAATATGGATTAAAAACTGGGAGATAAATTGCGGACTGAAAATGAAAAAACGAAAAAAAAAAAAAGAACAAAAAACCAAAAAGAAGGCAAGAGGAAGAGGGAGGGAGTAGAGTGAGAAGGAGGGCAGGAGAAAACAAAGTAAGAGAGAGGAGAGGAGAAAATGAGAGGGAGATTATTTTTTCTAACTGTATTTAGAAAAACTAGGTCAAATAGCATTTTGACCCAACTTTGTAGGTCAGTCTGTCAAAATCTCAAAGATGGAGTGTAATTCTTCTACAGGAATACCTGTAATTGTAGTTCTTTACAACGAAATATACCGGTGGGCCTATTCTGAGATGTTCTGAAATGTTATTGAAGTACCCCTGCAGAAAAGGTAAGCAGCTTTAACATGCCGGGGAAAAAAAATCATGAAATAAGTGGTTCTGGGGTGCAACTTTAAGACTGAAAGGCATCCCTTGAAAATACATAAGCGATGAATAAAAATAAAAACCTGAAGATAAGAATCTTTGGGGAGGACAATCTTTTGTTCCAAACCAGGTTCAATTCTGGTGCATAGCGCCTGTGAAGTTTAAAATAATAGAAAATTAACATCCCATATAACAAGCATGGTCAGGAAAACTGATAACCTGACAAGAGGTGGAGAACTCACAATGCTTGCGAATGTAAACCCAATAAAGATGGATATGACAACTATTTTGACTCCCCAGATGCTAAGTGCTGGTGCATGGATCTCCTGGATAGACAAAACATGGGCGTAAAATAGAAAACAAAAAGACAATGAAATATTACACAGGCATTGACATTAGGAAAAGATAAATGCTTCAGATAAATTGACAAGTTTACGAGGAAGATACCAATGAGAAGCTTGGACATTTACATCAGCTCTGATGCATTGTAACACAAGTAATGAACTATACAGCCCCTTATAGTAGGTTTGGAGTATGATTGGAACGAATGAGTGTGGATATAGATGATAACTAATATTTAGTTTGCTAAAAATTAAATAACTCTCAAATTAATAACAAAATAAATGGAATTTTCTTACATTCAAAGCAGAAACTATTAAATAACTCTCAAATTAATAAAAATAAATGGAATTTCCTTACATTCAAAGAGGAAACTAAGTTGAAGAAAAGAGAGGAAAGGGATGGTAAAAGACACTGAAATCCATATAAAATTGCAAATAAGATGGGACTTATCATTCATCCAAAAGTAGTAATGTTCTTGGTTTGGTTTGAGTCCTAAATAATAGCTAGACGCCTAATTCAACTGAAATCATACTACAAAAATATATCATAAGAAAGCTACCTTCATGTATCGGGCTAACAAGTTAATACAATATAATATATTGGTGGATTGAGCTTTTCTTCTCCAAGAAACAAAGAAAAGGTAATATTACAATAAGAAAGCTACCTTCATGTATCGGGCTAACAAGCCAGGATTCCTCTGAGTGACGCCTAAATGATATTCAACAAGACAATGCATCACCGCAATAAAGAGCAATAAATTTGAACAAAGATATTATTATAAAAAGAATTAAAGTACCTAAGGTTCTACCTTTATCACTCCCAGCGTATCCTGATCTCTTAACACATGGAAAACAGTCAACTCTATTATCCTCAGTCCTTAAAAAATCAAATGCTATGAGAGCAACAAAAGCTGTCACTTGTAGCAGGAAGTCCAGTAGAACAGCCAATGCTGTAAAAGAAAGTGAAAAAAGTGATCGGAAAACTACGCCTATCACAATTAAAACATATATCTTAAACATCCTTGAGAGATTTGCAATGCACAAATATCTAACCTGCAAACATGGAAAAGACACGGCATGCTGGCATAGGAATGAAACTTCCAACTGCAAATGCAAGAACCTCAGATAAACTTGCTAGTGTTATGGATGGTCCAACTTCTACAAGTGCATTGCTAATTCGTCCTTCTAAAGGCAATTCTACTGACTGCCGCTTAACAGCATGTACCAATATACACATATTATCAACCCCAACCTGATATTTGGATGATAAAATTTATTAGAAATGATACATAAAAAGGACTTCAAAAAAGAGTGTTTGACAACATATCCAAGAAGAATGCTGATAATCAAGATTTAAGAATATGTTAGGCTGCAGTGATATGCAAGAAAGATATTAATCTTACATAAGGAAATGATAGTCTATCGTGTTTAACAAGACATTCATTCATTTAAAACAACATTGTGATAGAATGAATAGAAATTAGAATGTGCAGAGCAACCACTGTACGACATTTTCTGTTCCCAAAATTTTAATTCCCGAAATGCTTGCCAATAGCATGTGCGCAAGTTGACAAGCAATGTGATAATCTCATTCTTTAACCAAACCAACATCTTCTAAGGTTTGGGGTTTCAACAAAGTTGTAGGTTATGCAAATAAAAACCCACTCCCTTTATATCAGTACTCAGAAAACAGAAGAACAATTATGAAGCAATGGAAGTATAATCCAAGCTCACGATAATCAAAGTTAAAAGTTAAAAAAGCAAGATTGAACTGGTATGATCAAAGTTAAAAGTTAAAAAGGCAAGATTGAACTGGTATGATCTTCCGTGCATGGAGTCCAACTATGGCATGTAAACCATCCAGCACAAGAATATCAAAATACCAAATCATAACCGGGAGTGCAACGTGGAAAAAAGCAGATGAAGATAGAACTTACTGCCAGAACAAGGAAAGGAATAACTTCCATAATGATCAGAGTAGATTTAACTCCAACGGCACTGAAGAAACCTACTGATCCAAGAACAGACAACATGACAAGTACAACTCCGGAGAGACCAAGTAATACCTGATCATAGAAAAGAATCACAAGCTATTAATGCATATAGTCCAATGGTTGGGATGAAACATCAGTAAATTAGAGAATAATCCGTCTAAGTAGAGCTACTGAAAGTTATAAGAGAGCCCATTACGTACCTTTGATGAAACATAAAAAGTTTTTAAATGCGGTCTATCGCCCAAAGTAAGAGATATGTAAGCGAACATTACAAGATAGCTTATCTGCAGTTTAATTAGGTAAACAGAGTGAATTGGCAATTAGAAAAAATGACACGATATGAAGCCATTCACACTATCAAGAAATAAAAAATAAAAAATAATGCTACAATGCAAATATCGGGAGAAAATATAGAATAAATCATAAGGACGAAGAAAATGATAATTTAACAGTATAACACACAAAATTCTCTCTAAGAAAGAACTAACCAATATTGTGATGACATCTGCAGTACTCTCTCTTTTTAATTCTTCTTCAATGGAGCTTTCCGAAGAAAAAGAAAGCGTCAAGTTTTTAGATTGCACCATTGTCAATAACTCATCCTATCACAAAAGTAGATTAATGTCGAGAAACTCCATTTACTCCAAGATGAAGGACGGACACCATTACATTAAAATTAAATTATAAACAAATAGAGAAAGAAACTAATATAGAATCCAAATAACTAGATCCCGGAGTTATAAAGCATGAAAGGATTAAGAAAAATGAGATATGTAAGAAAAGCATAGGAGTTGAAAGCGTATGTTTGGAATTATATGGGATCGGGATTCGTTAGGCTGAAAATATAAAAATGGTGTTTATCTTATGGGGAGAAAAACTTGTAAGAATTGATTTGTGATCATTTTAATTACTATTACTTATGTCATAATTGTTGAAAAGATATAAAAAATGGAAAAAATTTGTTTTAATCTATTACTTTATAATTATATTACTTATGTCATAAATAAAGATTGTTTTTGAAGTAAATCTACAATTAAATTTCAAAACTGGGCAATATTTCACTCATGAAGGTTTCAAAAGATGAAAAGAACACATTTTCACATATTTCACAGTGAAGGTAAAGTATAATAATAAGAATGCAATTTGAAGAAAGGAAAAGTCGTTGCGCAGAACCAGAATATGAGAGAAACCTTAGCCAATTGAATGAAAGCTTTCTCCCATGCCACAGCTCGACCAGATTCATTACTATCTTTATTAATAGCATTGTTCACTGGATATGTTATCAAGAACGCAGAAGCCTGTCTCAAAAAACTAACGGTAAGATAACTATGGAGATTCATATGTTCAAATTAGATTACCAACTAACAAGCAGTATGATAGATTACTTCTGAATAATTGTTCCCAGTGTAGCCCCCTAATGCGGTGCTTGGATCAAGAGGAGCTTTAAATGCACTCCTGCAGCTGTCTGCAGAGGAATAATGCTGAAATAAAAAAACACGTACGAACATATAAAATATTGTCAAATGCACCGATAGGAGAAGACAATGCAAAAGATTTCTCTAATCTTTCTACTCTAAATAAATCACAGGAGCTCTCATATGGCTCATGGATTTAAATTCTCTACCATCTAACGATCAAAACTGGATCAGAAAATGGGAAATGTATATAATACCTCAAAACAATATTCAAGATGTTGGACTCCTCCATAGTTATCAAAATTTTCTGGATTCATCTGGAAATACTGTCAAATAGAGTGGACACTGTCAGTTCTATAAATATTAAACTTATTCTTTATAACCTAACACCATAAGATTGATTTGGTTTTTAGATTTTTTTGTTTTAAAAATTTGTGCTCATTTTCTCACCATTTCTTTATCATGGTTTTCATTTTTCTTAAGAAAACATATCAATTCTTAGATTTTTTTTTTTTTTTTTTTTTTTTTTGAAGTTTTCAAAACTCAGGCTTGCATTTTGAAAACATTTGTAAAAAATAGACGATAAGTAGAAAAAACTCATAGATAGAAGTAGTGTTTATAATTTAATTTTCAAAAACCAAATATGAAATGATTATCAAACAAGTCTATGTTTTTTTCAATTGAAATGTTTCCATCCATGTGTATTTATTTTAATAAGATAACAAACTAGCAAACTAGAATCTCCACCTGCAGGATACTCTGAGTGGCACAATCTCGATCCAGTGGCTTCAAGCAAATGTCACTTAGAGATATACTTGAACCCGAGTATTTAGCACGAATACCATCTATCTGCAAAAAACAACAGGTGGAGTAGAAATTCTGAGAATGGCCCAACATACGTAAATTACATTTAAATTATGGGAAGTAATATCCCAAGGGATACAGTCTAAACCCATAATATAGGAATCACTCCTGAAGAGCTACAAAAATACCTTCTTTTGTATGTCAAACAGTAACTTAACATTGTTATCATTCAAAATACTTGGCGGCTTTCCATGCACAATATCTGGAATTGTGGCTATTATAATCTAGAAAAGAAGTGTGGCATTAGAAGTTGTCTGAAATCAACAGCAAATGATAATTCTTCTCCAACACATCTTCACAATAGGTACGATACTCCAAAATCATTTTTGAGAGTAGTAACTAACACATTTTTACTACTTTGCTGAATTATTAAACAAGTCTCTACCTGTTCAATCCTATAAAAAGGGGCTAGATGAGTGTCAAAAAATTCCTTCTCTTGGGATGCTTTGCTTCCTGGTCCTACCCATAGCTGAAACAAAATAAAGATATCATCAAGAGGCCAGCAGCTGATATCTGGCTAGAAGTATAAAATAATTAATACAAGAAAGGATTTGAGGATGGTTATAATTCAAAAGGCTTGATGTAAACTATTCTAAATGCACACAACTTGATGTCAAACATGATAGCATGTTTTACTATAAAAGGCAACTAAAACTTACTTCATTGAATTATATAATTAAAAAAAATTGTCAGTTCACTAAAGGTTACCAAGACTCTGGCTTGAATCAGGATCTTTATAAGCCATGAAGAGAAAAGAGATACCCAGTGTTAGCACTCGTCCATAACAAGGAAGACTAACAAAAATCAAATAAATAGTAGTAAATTCACGAAGATATTATGCCACTAAACTATCTCCATATCACAAGTGACCCGACTGTTGCCTCATGCAGCTCAGAAACACAGGAGACCTTATCTGTAACTTGACTCACTGTTTCACAACATTTTAAATACAAACAAGTAAATTATTGTGTTCCACATGTTTGCCTCTTTCAATGACAAAAACTGTCATTTGCTTTCCAGTCACATTCACCTATCAATAAATAAATAAAAATATATACATTGTATGCAGGCACATTTGTATGTATGCAAGGAAAAGAAACAAATGGATGGCCATAAAAGGAAAGAGGAATTATGGAAACATAGTCATTCAGCTGAATACACACACATGTGAATAAATGAATATGCGCAGCAAAAAAAGAAAAGAAAAGAACTTATGAGCAGCAATAAAAGAAAAGGAACTGATTGAAACAAAACTTTTCTTGTCATTCTTATGAAGCTGGTATCAACCATATTATTTATACCTTCTCAGGCCTTGTCTCCACCTTGAAACGAATAAGACCTAAACAAAGAAGAAGAACAATGACTACTGATGAAATCAACACCAATGTAGGATTTCTGGCCACCCATTTCCCATATTTCCTGAGAAGGCACATGAACGAAAATAAACATAAATGTTTTCTACAGATGAACTAGGAAAGCAACATTGACGTTAGGGTTACCTGAAAAAGTTGGACATGTATCCCTGGACAACTGAAAGCTGAATCCTACTTTTGGTTTGAGGAGCATCTTCAAGCGTCTGAAGTATATGAACAATGAGCAGAGAAACAAACAAGAAAAAACAAAGTCAGTTGCAAAATTAGTGTTAACGTATAATTGAAAGAGATGG
This sequence comes from Cucurbita maxima, assembly GCF_002738345.1. Lineage (NCBI taxonomy): Eukaryota > Viridiplantae > Streptophyta > Magnoliopsida > Cucurbitales > Cucurbitaceae > Cucurbita > Cucurbita maxima. The sequence goes on from NW_019272022.1 coordinate 6,677,843, forward strand.
TAGAAATCAAGGCCCAGAATGACTGGCAGCAGCTAGAAGCTTGCATGACATACAGTTATTTTAAAAAATGGCAGTAACTATAAAGTATTGGCAAAGAACATGCTTATAGTAGGCAAATGAATCACCATGCAAAGAACATGCTTATAGTAGGCAAATGAATCATCATACTGCCAACATGAAGAGCAGGAGGGTTAATGCAAAACTAATCTAAGATGGTTCATTAAGTTAACTGATGATGTCGTTATAGAAATATCTAATTTGAACAAGTACGAACCGGCATTGGCAAACTTTCATCCGTTTGCCTAGTAGCAGAATCAAGATTACTCCCATCCACGATATTTAGCATCATTTTAGTTCCAGAAGAATGCCTCTTTTGAGATTTGCGATAAAACAAACTCCATCCAAGAAAAGCAGAGACAATTATAATGAACAGGATACACAGAGTGAAGTCAACACATTTGACCTATAGTAGTCACAAAAATAAGTCTTTAAATACAATATTGCAAATTAGCACACATAAGAACAAGATTTCCAATTTATGAGATATTTTCTCACCTTAAGAGACCCAATTTTCACTGAACAAGTATTTTTCCTAAGGGAAACAGGGGTCGCAGCACTACTGCAGACTGGTGCTGAAGGGCAGTCACCACAGGAACATCCCAGTGAAGTATCTCCACAAGAATAAGCAGATACATTCATATGCTTCATTCCAGATGACGTAGCCACGATAGATGGAAATCCAATAGCATATGGTGAACCAGGCATGCCGGGGCTAGCTTGTTTACCAATAAAAGCAAACCACTCTGCTCACAATTATACAAATGTTCAAATTCTAGAAGGAAGAGAGAACACGATAAAAGTAGCATTTATATGCAAGAGATGACTTGTTCACAATCAAGAAGTGAAAAGAACATAGAGGTCAAGGTAAGGAAAACAATTCCCTCCACATAAAATTTCATTTTATTCACACTAGGAATAACCTCTACTTCTTCTTCCCTGTCAATAAATTTCTTCAATTCCCACACTACACGGAAAACTATTACAAAAATACTTTCAAATTTGGGTACATAAAAAATTTAAAGTAATCTCCACAGTATCAGCTTGTTCATTAACCAAATAGGGTATGAATGTGCACATATATGCATGAGAGAAAGAGAGGCTGCTGACCTTTAAAATTTTTAGCACCGGCACCAATAAATTGCATGGCTAGAGTGTTCATCGTACCAAACTTTACATCTTTGCAGGACTCAAATAGCCCTTCACCAAAAGCATCAGCTACATAATAATCAATGCCATCAACTGCAAAGCTGTTATTAACCTAAAACCAGAGACAAGTCATCCAAAATTTAATGTGGTCTTCTAACAGCTCAGTAAACGGAGAGGTCTAACATTCAGCTAAACTAAGGGGAGACAATCATAAAGCGGTCAGCATTGGGAAAGAGCATGCAGAGGAAATTCATGGATTCTAAGCAAATGCAACAAATACACAGTCATTCCAGATAGGAGTTTTATTTGAGATGTAATTTGTGCAGTAAAAATTGGAATTACTCACATACGAGCTCTAGTCTCCAGTAAGAATAAATCAGCTTATAATTTATTGACAAGAACTGCTGGGAAGAAAGATTAAAAATAAATAGAAAAAACTGGAATTTCATTTCGTACAAGCTCAAATCTCTAGTAAGAAAGATCACCCAAGAATTTGCTGAAAACTAGACTGGAATGTTGAATAAGCAATTCTATAATATGAAAAAGAAAAATGTCATTAATCGTTGTTTAGATTAGAAAGAAGTGAACTACACTATAACCTTGCTCTTACATATCCTCATCTTTTCCAAATATCTACGTGCAGTTAATTGGTAAGTGGGTGCGTTTATGACCTCTTACTAGTCTTATGAATAGAAGAGAAAGATTCTATGGGTAAAGCAACTAGTATCTGCCTCCCTAGGAGGTTCACCTTTGCTTATAAGTTATGGGAAACAAAGAGCACAAACGTGTGAGAAACAAATACTTCTTAGCAAATTGTATAACTATGGAAGTGTTTCTAACCTTTAAAACAGCAGTAACATTGATAAATAAGCTCTGATTTGGAGAACAGGTAAGCTCACAGAACAGGTTCAAAAAGTTTCTTAAGCATGCCGGACAACCTACAAGAAATGGAATAGCCTGCATAAAATACACAAGTCATATTGTGGGGCAAAAATTTGACGTAATTTCATCAGAAGATAACACGAGATAGCAGAAATGTCAAAGGGACTCTAACATTACAAAATGTAACCCATTTAATATTCAGTTTACAAACAAATAATAGGCATAAATCAAAAGTAAGGTTGATTCTCCCGCGCAGGCGAATTAATGCAATACCCAGAAAAGGGTTGTAAAGTGCGTATTTGCAATTCAAGAATACAGGGGCATGCATTCATATATTTTACGTGCATTTTAAACAAGAAGCAACATATGTTGGTTTTAGAAGAAAAATGATCATCAAAATGCTCATGATGCATAGTCCAACCTGCTATCAGTGAGCAATGAGCAATTCTGAAATTATGAACGCTATTACTAGTACGAGCCAGTTTGATATCTTACTTGCATAAGTTGGGATCGTAGGGTGTCAAATTGTTCTTCCGTGCAACAAACATTGCCAGTAATAGTTGGACATAGACTTTGGATCTTAGATGAAAGAAGATTATCTGGCTGGGAACACAATAATTTGTGATCATAAAGAAAAACCCAGGGAGCAAAACAAACATTAATATTTTGATGGAAACGCCACCATTACTAAAATATGGATAGTACCACAGCGGGAAATTTAAAGTGTACCTTCACAGATGGGGTACCAGTAGGACAGTTCAGCAGTTTACCATCCGGTCGTTTTCCACAAATATCATACATTGCGCAGTATCCTTCCGAATGTTTTTCCCTTTAAAAGAAGGAAAAATTTAGCCTTATCTAGAAATTACCGCGTAAAACAATGCGCAGATACTCTTGAAATATATATAATAAAAGAACTAATGAACAGATTCGAGCTACAGTATCCGCAGCAAAAAGAAAATATTCTAATGAAACGAAGAATAGCCAACCTAAATGAACTACATACCCGGATGTGCCATTCGTAGATAACAGCAACCGAACATTAGACCTCTCGGCATACGCTAGGACAAAATATATAGCCTGCACATGTCTCGACTTTTAGTAAGAAATCAAGGTCAGCGTTCGTTTCTATGAATTTCGTAATGAAGTGAAATTCTAAAAAAGATCTCAAATAGGGTAGACGCTAGACAACTTTCAATCTGATTTCATCGCAATCCACAAATGATTGCAGATTACCGTTATCCCACGTTCATACGGAGAAGAGATTCAAGAACCAAAGACTCCAATTATGGGAATTAATTCATAACCCACTTAACATGCTCACTAAACATTCGTTTAAACAATTTCGGATACGTTTGAAGCAACCTCAAAACCCTGTAAAACAGAGCCAGACGTTTTTTCCTGTTCACTGAAAGTATCCGAAATGACGGCACAGCACAAGCCGCCATCGATATACAATTCATTTCCAACCTCGTCGAAGTTCCTCGTATTACTTTTCCGAATAAGGAAGGCTAAAAGAAGACTGAAAAAACGCAGAGATAAACGGGCGACAGAAACAGTAAAACACAGCAAACTTCTAGACAGTTTATAATTTCCATTCGCAACATTTCTTCAGCAACCAATCACTGAAACACAGCATGATGGAGACAAAACTACAGAGAAGAATTCTCCAAATCCTAACGTCCAGAGAACGTCGGCTAAAGCAACTAACAAAGAACATAAAAAAACGGAAGAAGACAGAAGATATTCAATAACAAAATACGATTTAGCTAGAGAATTATTGCCTGGAGGAGATAAATTGAGACGATAAACCCTAGACGAAGCCTCATTGTGGAGTAGATCAGTAGAAGATGAGTCCTGTGCGATGAAGAGCAAAGCCGCACCGAAGCGAAAACGTATTTATAGTTACTGAGGAGTGAGAAAGAAAATGTCTACTGTTGGCGCGGGCAGCAGTTTCGCGGTTTCAGAGGGGCAAATAAAATCGGCGTAGGAATTGAAAATGCTTTTGGTTTGATTGGCGAGCAGGCCCCTGTGATACTGATTTGTATGCTCAATAATTTGGAGCCAGTACGAGGGTGTTTCTGTAAATGCGATTTGTTCATTAAACGGTCACATTTACCTCACAAAACGACAGAACCCGAACCCGAACCCTGCCGGTGGTATTCTTTTAATCCTATTTTTTATTTTGAGGATTACCTTACCGTGAGGGTGAGTAAATTATAAGAAAGAACCACAATAAATAATATGTATATTCTTTTTTTTTAATACATGTGGAGTGGAATAAAGAACCTACTATAACATTAGTACTTACCTAATTAGATGGCAGTTTTTTAAATTTCCCACCCTAAACCTATATGACGTGGACCTTCCAAATTTACCGTCTGTAATTAATGTTAGACTTGTTTTTTATTCAAGTTCAACTAACTAATAATGGATACTAATTAGTAGTGGGTGGAATTTAGAGTTATTGATTAAAGATTTTTTTTTTTTTTTTTTTTTTTTTTTTAGGAACAAATCATAAGTAAATATATGGTAGTATTACCTGTTGTTTTATAATAAGTTTTTTTTTTATTTATTTTAGTAAAGAAGGCAAGTATTTTCCACCAAAAGTTGTGTTCAACAAAACGTGCCTTTTATATTAGATGAAGATAATTTACCTGTGAAATAGGTTAAAAGGGAATCACATCAAACAACACACGGATATCATAAGCGTGCATGCCCTGGTTAATGGGTCGAGTCAAGCCTTAACCTCTTGTCGAATATGACCCTATCGACTTGAGCTGGATGGGGAGGAGGTGAATTAAGCTCTTCAGGCAAGTCCTTTCTCTTCTATTTTTGAGTTCTCAATTTAATGACTAAGGAAAAGCAATAAAGAAGGTAAATTTAGTAATGTTAAAAATAGCCACATTTGGAAGTGTGGGAAGAGGCGAGCTGATTGTTTGAACCTTTTCCTCAAATTATTCGAAAAGGCATCAGAAAAGCTATAATTTTGTGGAGTACCGAAAAAGCTATAATTCTGAATCATATCAAATAAACCCAACTATTTTTGTATTCAAATGAGAATCCAAAATAGCTTAAAATCAGTGTGAAAAAAAGAAAAAAAAATCAAATAAATAATGATTAGTAAAAATTGATGAAATGATTTCGAGTTAATTGGTATGAGAATATTTGGGTGGTTGGGTTTAGTGGGAAAATACGAGAAACTGTGGGGCTTGATATGCAAATTCCAAAACCCAACCACCGCACTTTTCAACCCAACACGCAATAAAATTTTTAAAATTATATGCGATATTAGCATCCTTCTAGAAATTATACAATATTTTATTTTGAAGTATTTAACCTAATCTCTATATTTTTTAGATTTAAAAATAAAATTGAATAGCAAAGGGGAGAGTAATTGAGAAGAGGAGGGGGGGTGGGAGTAATGATGAAAGCAAGTGATGAACTCAAAAAGTGGGCGGAAACAGTGTTTTAATTTGTAGGAGGCATTACCAAATTGGCACACACGACAGGCAACATTGCAGAGCGAAAAGAAAAGAGGAAAAGGTGTGTGTGGGGTTTGGGGAGTTTTCAGAAGCAGAGGGTGTGGGTGAGGGCATTTATGGTCATCATTGCTACTCATTTGACGCCATCATCGCCACGCCTCCATCATGCACAACGCGCACAATTGCTTCTCAAACTCGAATTGCCAAATCCCACATGCACCATGTTCAAGCACGCACGTGTACAAATTGGTAACAATAACATTTATGGATGGGTGACGCCGAATAAAACAGAACTCTCCATTAAAGCTACAGCCTGGCAATTCGTTGCAACCGAAACCAATTACCAACGCAAATCATAAAGAACATTCAGACAATTTGCGAGCATCATCGGAGCCGTAGGTTTGGGATTTGGGTCATTTGTTTTAGACCTCGTAACCGTTAAAGCCGCATGTCTACTTAAATGGGCCAATTGGTGGATTTAAATGGAATCACATGGGCCAATTTGCGGCCCCAATTCAATTAAATAAAATATAAAGTTCATGGGTTACTTAGATTTATCTTAACCATATGGGCTGGGCTTTACTGTTATTAAGCCCATAATCATTGGATCCATATTACTAAATATATTTTGTTCACATTAGTCTACGGGAATTCTTCAATGCTTTTACAGATTTTCACAATTAAAAAAAAGAAAAGAAAAAAAAAAAAAAAAAGAAAAGGAAAAAATGACAGTTAATCGATCAAAGAATCTGATCTAATCTGATTCGAATGATATAAATTGTGGCGCCCAATGAGAAATTCGATGAAGATGAAAAGGATGAAGTATGATCCAAGTCTGTATTGCAAGCAAAAATCCATATTAAACAGGAGATTGGAGTTGGCCGGGGGCTTTAGCTAACTAGCCAGCAGCTGCAAATTCATCTGCAACCAAGTACACCAAAGGCAACAACTCAAACCACATTCCGATTCAACTCACGAAAGCGATATTTCGATCGATGAGAAATAATCCGAGACAATTGATTTGATTTGATACCTTATAGAGCTATACCAGGACTTCTACAGCAGCCACCCTTACTTGGATGTAGAGCTCTTTCCATGACTCCTGTCTTGTTGAGGAGATAGTGTGGAGGGATTAGGCGCCGCCCCGTCTCTCGGTTGTTCTGATGCATAACTCTGAGAAGCTAAGTATTCAAGAGCCACGACGATATCACTGATAATTGGTCTGAATGTTGGCTGCTCCTGGAGACACATTGCAGCAATTGCGATCGCGTGGTGTAGACAACGAACAGGGTAGCATCCTTCTAGTAGTGGGTCGACTAATTGAACAAACTTCCTCCGGTCTTTAATAAACGGGCGAGACTGCAAAGAGGGACGTGGGACGAACCAGTTCAATTAGTATATCATCCAAACCAGCAACCAGTTCAATTTTGTTTACACATGGCATCAAAAGCTGATAACGACCGAGCTAAAGGCGGGGGGGTACGAGTAGTTACAGAAACATAAATGATTGGGAAAAAGGCGGTAGACGTTTACGAAGGAGAATATGAGAACTTACCCAAGCAACCAGGTTTTGCTCTCCAGGTTTCTTGGTGGTGTCTATTGCTTTCCTACCTGTAATTATCTCCAAGAGAACCACACCAAAGCAATAGATATCAGATTTCAGAGTAAGTTTGCCGCTCATGGCATACTCCGGAGCACAATAACCATATGTTCCCATCACTCTGGTAGAAACATGGGTGTTGTCACCGACCGGTCCTAACTTTGCCAGTCCGAAATCCGAGAGCTTTGGATTGAACTCGTCATCCAGTAAGATATTTGCAGATTTCAAGTCACGGTAGATAACCGGTGGATTGGCTGTGCAGTGAAGATACTCAAGGCCCCGGGCTGCACCAAGAGCAATTTTGATTCGAGTGTTCCAACTCAATGACGGTCGTTCGGGGGACAAACCTGAAATCAAAATACAGAAGCCTATAACTCGACCAGAATTACAAACGAAATACACTGAAATTATCTCCAAGTTATTCACCACTCCCTTGAATCCCTCAGGCTCAAGAACAGGACAGGTTTCAAGAAATCTTAATATCTTTTGGTTCGAGCATAAGAACGGAGAAAAGATTTATTGACATTTACCGAAAAGATGGTTTTCCAAGCTTCCCATCGACATATACTCGTATACCAACAGCCTTTGGTCTCCATCGGTACAGTAACCAATCAATGTAACAAGATTACAGTGATGCAATAGGCTTAACATGAGAACTTCGACGATAAATTCCTGAAATCCTTGAAGACCGTCGTGATTGAGTTGCTTAATAGCAACAACCTGCGCAAGAAAGCAAATGATACATTGCATAAACATGAAGCTCAACATCACAGGAAAAACAAAACCACATTATGTTTTTTAGCCGATCTAGCAGACAAAAAGGAAGCAGCAAGAACAACCTGGCCTGACTCTAATCGGCCTTTGTAAACTCTTCCAAACCCGCCTTCACCAATCAAGTTCACTTCCTTGAAACCTCTCGTCGCCGTTGCCAATTCGCGAAACGGGAAGCTTCGAGCAGCCCCACATTTCCGGTTGTTTCCACTTCTGGGTTGTGATTCCTTCCCTTTTCCAGTTTCTGCACACGAATTCAAATTCAAATTCAAATTCAACACACCAATATATGAAAATCAAAAGCTGTTTAATAATCCATTTCCTTTAGCAGAAGGAAACAAGAGGCAGCATCGGCCAATTACCATCTGCGAAAAGTTGAAGTTTACAAATCATAAAACATCTAAGATTCAGTGAATTTGACCTCAAAATTGAGCTCAAAAGTTGTTACCATTGTCAATTTCGACCTTGCTGGCGTCATTACAACGAGTACGAATGCAAGAAAAGCAGCTCATGCCTCCAAAAGCAGTGCAATTCAAGTTATAACTCACAGACAAAAATCACCAATTCGACCCATAGACACATTTCAAATGAACTTCACTCTAAAGCTTGGTCCCATGAGCCTTCCCCGAAGATTCAAAGGCAAACCTTAGGGTTAAGCACGAGAAGAATGGCTAGAGAGAGAGAGGGAGAGAGAGGGAGGGAGAAGTGAAGTATTTTACAAAAAGAACAAAATAAATAATGTAGGCTACATACACTCGGAACCCAACAAAAACAAAAAAAGGTAAAAAAATAGGGAAATTCTATCAGAAGAAGCGCCACTGGCGAACATGATCCTTCAACAAGAGATAGATCTGAAGGAAAAAAATGACAAAACAGAGCTAAATATAGAATGGGAGGACCACCGCCGGCGATCGGGTTCAGCTTCCGGCGAACTGGGAGAAGAGGAACGATGACAGAGAGATTTGGGTTAAAATTACGGAGCTTCTTCCTAGAAAAGGAAATTGAAGTAGAAAAAAAAGGAAGGGGAGAAAGAGAGCATTTTTTGTTAGGGTTTGAATCTGGGGGAAAGTGGGCCTTGATTTTCTTTGCATTTATTTTTGTGGGCAACCGTCACCAGTCGCTCTCTCCCCTCTGAATTTCTTCTTTCCCACTGCCCGCATTTAAACGTTCCGCTCGCCCGGTGGTCGACCTTCCGCCACTACCCTTCATCCTCACTGTTATTTACGAAACTAACACTGTCCGACCGGTTCAGATCCGGTTTGGATTGTGGGATGACGTATTGACTTTGAGACAAATTTCAGGTCAACGCCCCTTTCCTCCTTTGACGGACATCAAATCTTACCCAACACAGAACTCTACAAATTGGGGAGCTCATCTCATCTCATCACATGCAATGTTGCTTACAAATTCAAAATATCCATAAATTACTCAATTAATTCTTTTCTTAAACAACAACATCAATTGGAAAATGGCACATAAAGCTTGATGAGCCAACTGGATTGACATAGATAGAAGCAAAGTTGTCGTTAATGTCAATAGTGATATGATATTGTTTCATTAAAGAAAAAAGGCCCTTTTTTTTTTTTGTTTTTTAAGATTACGATACTGACGTGTAGATGAATCTATAATTTTCTACCCAATAAATAAATAATAATAAATAAAAGTTGGGCCCATCAAAAAAGGAAAAAGAAAATAAAAAAAAAGGAATAAAGAAAAGAAGAAAAGACAGGGTTTGAAACAAAAGATGGCACATGATTGGAAAGCCTGTCTGGTTCGGCTCAAGCATTCATCGTTCGGCTGTCTGGGACCAGGTTTACATGGGAGGCCCAATATATTTCAGCCCAATTAATTGAAAAATAAAGCCTCTGAAGTCAAGGCCCAATAAAAGCCCATCACAAGAAACTCTTAATCTGCCCAGCTCCAACTACCTACCTACCTGACATTATTCGCCGGCGAGTTTCGTTTAGAGAGAGAAAACCGCGCTGCCATCAAGTTGCAGAGAGCCCGCCACGCGGTGTTTTGACCTAATAACTTTCATCAAAATTGACAGATCCCTCCGCTGCCCGAACAAGAAACTTTTTTGTAAGTGATCTTTAGCTTTCTGACTCTCTGAACTTTTGAGATATTGATACATATTTGTTTTTTAATCTTGAAACCATTACAGATCTATCATGCGCGGGCGGATCTAATCGGATCTGGAATACGAAAATCGTCAGCAGCGAAATATCCAGGGAGGTTGGATTTCTTGAAGGTTGTGTTGATCTATAACCATCTGGGTAATTGCAGTGTAAGCGTTTTCTCCAACCTTCTTTTATTCTTTACTTCGGAAATCGTGATTATTTGAGATTCACTGAATTCCTTGAGGCTCACATCTGCATCTGCCTTTTTCTTTTGGTTGTTGATTTGCAATTTTTGTGTAACTCTTCATGTCTTTATGCAATCTTTTCTTCCGATTCTAATAGTGGAGGGAAATTTAGACAGGGCTATAGTTAGTCTGGGAAATTTAGTATGAACAATTACAAATGGGCACTTCCCTGTTGAGCAACAAACTCAGCTTTTGGCTGCTGAAGCACCTTATAGAATGCCCAAAGTTCTATTGATCATCTTCATTCTGTGGATGACTATGCTATTAAACGTTCTCACAATGTTTGTAAACAATTACTTCAAAATTTTTGACATCACTGTCTGAAACAACTGTTTTCGGGATTACCATGGGGTTTTACCGCCTCCTAAAACAAATTTGCAATATAAACAGCATCCCCATTTTTGTTTACATGGGATAAAGTGAGATATTTTACAAAAGTAGTCAACAAAAATAGGATTAAATCCCGAGTCCTAGGAAATCCTAAGATCAAATTTATGGATAAATTTTCTCATATATTTTAAGGAGTAGGTAAAGGAATGTACAGACTTGTGTCCCGTGCCTTGTGATTTCCTTTTGCGGTTGGGCAAATGTAACAACGAGATTTGAGACATTTGTTTTCAGTTGTGTCCAACAAAACCTGCTGGAAATTAACTCACGCTGAAATAATCAGTTGGACCCCGGCATGCATATCCTTCATAAGTAATTTCCTAAGAGAATGTGCGGTATCCTTAATAAGTAATTTCCCAAGCTCCCCAATCCTATATGGTTTCCACAATTTTCCGGTATAATTTTCTAATCGGGGTCATCATAATATAATTCTTTTATGTAATATAAACGGATGTTCTATGTACGGCATTAGCGTTATTAGTTTCTCTCTATCAATGTTAAATTAGAAAACAATATTTTGCAAAAAATTAATTCAACGGGCATGCATTCTATTAGTGCATGTCTAGATTTTCTTAACAAACAGTGTTTTGTTTTCTCGTTGATCTTGATTGATATGCAGGTCTAGATTTTGTCTAAAATTTATTCTTTCTAAGAACATTTTCTTTTGTAGTTGTTAATTGAATACTGCTGTTTCAAGCTCGTCATCAGGTGGACTTGTGTCACACCAGTGTGGATCATCTTCATCCCGTTCATCAAGAGCCCAAATTGAATGCTTGGATCCCAAACTCTTGTTGCTAGGTATTTGGTAAACTTCAGGCATATTGACAGGTAGTTGTGGGTGGACGAGGGAATTGAGCTGAACTTAAGTTGCTGTCGGTCGTCGGTTCTCTGCTTCATTGTTCTTATGGCTCTCCAAACCTATGCCCATTTCCAGCTCTTGGGCCCTCGCCTCCCTGCATTTTCCTTTCTTCCCTCTTCCTACTCTGTTAGTGAGATTCGACTCCCTCAAATTTCTACTGCTACGAGACGCCATCTTCATCTTGTCTGCTCCAGCAGTGAAGCTAGTGGTAAGAAGGGAGTACCTAACACCAACTATGTTGTTCCACTCAATAAATCTTTTTCCCCGGCTAACTCATCCTGCATCACTCGCCCCCTTGCTGAGATCCTCCGCGATCTTAACAAGAGAATCCCCGATAACATCGCTCCAAAAGTTCCTCAATCTGACCCCCAGAATCGTCCTCCTGCTACTTTCATCCCCTGGTTTCATGCCAATAGGATGCTGAGTTTCTATGCCCCTGGATGGTGTGGAGAAATAAGAGATGTCATATTCTCTGACAATGGTAGTGTGACTGTGGTTTATCGTGTGACTGTAAGAGGATCTGATGGAGAGGCACACCGTGAATCGACTGGAACAGTATCAGCCACTGATAGCAATGTTGAAGATCCTGTAGCTGCTGCGGAGGAAATAGCTTTTTGCAAGGCTTGTGCAAGATTTGGCCTGGGTTTGTATCTCTATCATGAAGAATGAAAGCAAGAAGAATAGAAGAATGACATGCTTCCAACATGTATTAAAATTTTTAGTTTCAATATTTTGTAGAAATGGGATACTATAATGCTGGGCCTTGACATTTGAGGTGTAGATTACTAGTTTTAGATAATTCAGAGCTGGTCTTGAACTTTAACAAAGTCCAAACAAGATGCTGCCCTCCGTTCATGCTGATGAACTTTAAAATAAGAAAGCTTACAAATGAACCCTGTATCAAAGATGGCTTTTCAATTTACCCTCTGAAATGTGTTTTTTTGAAGATTGCTCCTTTGTTAGTTATAACAGATAGGACATTCAACCTATTATAAAGCTCGATGATCCAACTGGAACATGGATAGAAGCTAAGGTGTTCATGTCAGTAAGTGGATGGTTTTGTTTAGAAAATGAAATTGAGGCGTAGATGAATCTGTAGTTTGTAGTTTGTACAGGAAGAAGAAGTAAGCCCAGGGTAGGGGGGGGGGGGCTGGGCCCCATCAAGAAGGAAAAGGACAGAATTTGAAACGAAAGATAACACATGATGTAAGAGAGCAGCAAAACCCCAATTCGCTCTCAGCGTAGTTAATGAGAGACATCAGACGGCAAAAGTCAAATGTTTTTTGTATTAAAAATTTCTGAGTCTATTCGATTATCGATTGAGGTTTTGATTTGACCAGGTGAACAGATAAATGAGGTCCATGTAGTAAGTAATTGCACAACTCCCTATGGTCTAAAGATGGAGAAAATGAGACACTGAAGTTACTCTATCTGTACAGAGCTGCAGCATTACTCGTATGGTATAGTGTGAAAAAATCTGCAGCATAACTCGTATACGCCTAATCCAAAATGAGATGATAATTGAATGCACAGAAAGAGTTGGTTGATAATTCTTGCCAAGCCCCTGCTCTTGTTGTGTTTTGATCTGATCCACATCTTCTGCAGCAAGTTTCAGCATTTCAGCTTGGCTTAGTAAATCATCCAGATCACCAGCACCAGCAGCGCAGGGCTTTGGAAAGAAGGACTATGCATTTGACAAGGCACTGAATGAGTCCTTTGAACAGGACTCCCCACCAATAATGGCATCAAGTCTTGCCATTCTCATTTCTTGTCAAAAACGATGGGGGGAAGAAATCACCATCTTCGCACTATTGTCTCGCTTTGGGAAATTCTCACTCTGTCAGTTTCAACATCTTCGCCTTGTTCCAAAAAAGTTATTCGAAATACCAACCAATGTTTTAGTGAGTCAGATAAAGCTCTCCGCTGCTGTTTTTGTGTCAGCTGAGCCTCCTCCATCCGCAGGCAACATGGGCTGCTGCTGCTTCAGCATTTCAATTTCCTGTATCAGAACTCGCCCCAGCTCCCGACTACTACTTTCAATCTTCTTATATGCAATCTTCCAAACTACAGGACCAAGATCCGCTACAAACAGAGCTAGGCTTCTTACATAACCATGCTCAGCATGCAAACCTACCTGCTTGTTGATATTCATCATAAACATTACATTTACCAACAAAAACATTAAATTAAATAGCAAAGACAGAGAATGAAGAGTGACACCACATACAGTAATTAGTTGCTTCAAGTCTCCATCAAGGTTACCAAAGACAGATGACAAATTCCCACAGGACAATGAATGATTATTCCCATAGGTATGACGTCTATTCTCATCCACAGCCATATTATCATTCTTCCCACTTTTAAGAACACCCTTCAAAACTGAAGCTGAAAACAATTGGGTAGAAGTCAAAGATATATGTTGGACAAAACTGTAAAGACTGTAGGAAAAATGAGTAAAAGAAACCTGGAAATTCATTTTTCCATTCAGGCAACCAGCTGGCCAAAGTTTCGCCATGTTGAGCTGCTGCGGATGTCCTAACTGGAGGATCTTCAGGCAGGGGCCTGAAGGAAGAACGTGCCCTTCTCAAATTGTACCCATTGACGTTGATGGAATCATCGCCAGAAGCATGAGTAGCAGCACCCGAGCAAAACTCTGCCCCAATGCTGCTTTCAAGAGGGTTACTACCAAGACCTCCTAGACATCTCTTCTGGCTCTTTCCTGGGGGTCTACCCCTCCTCACAACTTTATGTTCTGCTTCACTTTCATCACTGCTTTCTCGCCTCAAATTCTCAAAATCCCTCTTCGCAAGTTCTTGTATGGATCGTGCCTAAGATAAAGTAAACTTTAAATCATATAAACAGTAAATCCAAGAATCATTCTAATCTAAAAGCCCCATAACATCCAAAAGCACCAATCTGAGCTTATCTAAACCTGACGGAAGAAAACGGTATCTGAAGCGTTATATTTCATCGCATTTGAACATATCAAAAAAATATCTTCCTGCGAGATTAAAATGATAAAAAAGAGTCAAATCACTTAAAAATCAACATCAAATATATTCTTTAAGAAACAAGGGATATAGAGCAAAACAACAAAGTGAATCTATCATATTAAAATATAAGTAAATTCTCAAGCTTGAAGTCAGATTTTTAGACCAGAAAAAATCATATCCAAAGAATGGCACAGTCCCATCTATATAATGCGAGATTAGCACAGATCTTAATCAAACCCATCGAGACTAAGACCTTGCATATCAGTGACTAGAACTCCAAACCGAACAGGCACCAAACCATGCACTTTAAGGATCTCAAAACTTCTTAGGAGTGCAAAACCTCGAGGCTATGGCTATGGCTATGGCTATGGCATGAGAAAGAAGATTTTTGCATGTATCTGTTCATTGACATGGATGTGGTGGAGGTAGGTAGAAGAGTTCCACAACCCAACTATCATAATAATTAGAAGACAGAGACATGGGCAATCAGAATGGCACAATCTACAAGTCAAAAAACAAGTCTGGGTTACAACCTCAAACTGTTCCAAATTTGCGTAAGCTCCCCCATCTAATTTGGCCCTCACAGTCCCAAAATCCATAGGATTCTCAATAAGGACATGGTAATCGGGAAGCTGCAGCAAAAATGAAATGAATCAAGTTTAGAGCTGTAAATCTAAAAACTGCGGAATAAAAAAAAGAAGAGGAAAAAAAAAAGAACCTCGTTTTGATCGACGGGTTGGGAAAAGACTCCATGGGTGTCTTTTCTGGAAGGAAACAGGGAGCACTACTCAAAACGATTATTAAATGGGAAACAATAATGAGGGAAAACGATAAGAAACAAATGAACAGTCGCACTTTTGAAGCCTATCGAGGATGAAAATCAACAACTTTTTGTCTGGCAAACTTGTCGTGGGACCAGACTCCACCTGCGACCCTACTCACATCATTATAAATAGTATCACCAAATAAAGTTCACAACAACAACAACAACATCCATCATCAACATTTAGTTAGAGAATTAGATACCATTATTCGCAGTGTCTGTCGCTTTCCATGTTTTTTCACTCTGCAAATTAAAGTAATCAAACAAGATTAGAGCTTTGGAGTGTGGGAATGCATTTCTATTTAACTCTCTACAAAGTTGCAGCAAAGCCCTTCCAGATGCAGCCTTGAGATACATGAATACAAAAATCATAATAGCTATATAAAAGACAAATTCATTCTTTTCAAGTTGATACTGTAATGCTTTATTTATCCAATTAATTAATTATCAATTATAGAAAGGAGAATTCCATTAAGTAATATATATCTAAAACTACCATCCTCCCAAATTCAAAAAAAAAAAAAAAAAAAAAAAAAAAAAAAAAAAAAAAAAAAAAAAAAAAGATAGAAACTTAACAGAGTAAAACACATCCCACAAACTTCCGATCTGACAGAAAGTTTGCCAGAATCTTCAATTTACGCGCGAAACTTCACAAATCATTGAATCTCGTTTGGATAATACAACGATTTGATTTTATCGAGAAAAAGGGAAAGAAACAAAACTGATTGATTTTATAAATCATTGCCGCAAGGGGTTTTCTTCCTTTTTTCAAACTGGTTGGTAAAAAAAAAAAAAAAAAAAAAAAAAGGAAGAAGAAGAAGAAGAAACAATTTCCTTTTCGCCAATGCTTGAAAATATTTTTTGACGAGCGAATAGATTCAGTTCATCACCACTTCTGAAGATCCAAACTGGGCTGCAACGATTCTGCGACGTTTGAGTGCCGACTCGGAATCTTCGTCGTAGGGGGATGATTTACGTAAAGAATAAGCGGACAATGTTGGATAGTTTTGGCGAGAAGTTAAACCAAGTAAAGGTTTGTGCTTCTTCTCAATGCGCTCGTCGTCATCGTCGTCGTCGTCGCCGGTGACGCGCTCTGTCGCGGGGTGAGCATTACGATTCTGGCAAGTTGAAGGACTCTTAGGGTTGGAGGCCAAGTCGAAAGCGTTAAGCGGTTGTTGATGCTGTTCCTGCAACTTCTGCTGTTTGAGGAACCGTTTTTGGAGATCTAAGAGAGAAGGACGGCCCTTTTTCTTTCTCTTCTTCATCGTCGATTTGGAAACCTCGCCCATTGTTCTTCCCTTTTTCGGAGGGACCCAACGCAGGGAGTTAATCGATTTCAGTTTTCACGGCGGACGATGCAGGGATTTCTAGGCACGTGCGAATCGCATGACAGTATAACGTGCGTGCAAAGGAATAGAAACGCTGGAGCACGAAGGCACCGCAAATGGGC
Source organism: Cucurbita maxima (assembly GCF_002738345.1). Taxonomy (NCBI): domain Eukaryota; kingdom Viridiplantae; phylum Streptophyta; class Magnoliopsida; order Cucurbitales; family Cucurbitaceae; genus Cucurbita; species Cucurbita maxima. The sequence continues at coordinate 6,694,664 of NW_019272022.1, forward strand.
CCTTTCTATGGATATGGGCTTTTTTGTAATTTTCTGGCCCACATCATTATAGTGTGTTTCACTCTGGGCTTGATTGATTCGAGCTTCTTTTGAGGCCCAACATTGGAAAAACGGGCTTTCAGAGATGCTCTACACTTGCCCCTCGCCCCGCCCACGAATATGAGCAGTAGGGATCTTGACGACGTGCACCAATGGCATAAGAGTGCGCGGATTATTGAGTTGGCAATAAATGAAAAATCCCGCCGAAATTCCTGCTTGGTTTCATTTCGTGCGCAATTGAATTTCAATTTGCCCTCCTGTCCCTCAAGGACTGAATTATCCCTCTCCTCCTCGCCTCGTACCGCTTCTTTGCTTCTCTCTCACGCGCAGCTTCGCTTCATCCTCCCTTTTCAAACCCTATACCTAACCTAACCTCCTTCCATCGGTACGTTTCATCCATCTCCTTCGATTTCTGATGCAATTTCATGTGCTTTCTTTCTTTCATCTCGAAATTGTTGCTGATCTGATCTTATTCCTGCAGGATTCGATATGAAAGGCGGTAAATCGAAGACGGAGTCGATGAAACCACACGCCAAGTGAGTTTTTATTGTCTCTTCCATGTTTTTTCTGTCTGATGTGTTTGTTTTCCACTTTTAATCGGTTCATATCACCTGTGTTAAAGTAGGCGTTAACCCTTTTTGTTCTGATCGATCGTTTTTGCTTATTTGTTCATTTGCTGTAGGCTTGCGGTGAAGAAAGGTGCAGCCAAGAAAGGGAGTAAGAAGGCAGGAAAAGATCCTAACAAACCCAAGAGGCCGGCCAGTGCTTTCTTCGTTTTCATGTAATTTTTTTTTATAAGTAAAACTTCTAATTTGCACTTTGATGGTTGAATTACTCGCTTATCTACAAATTATTTCATTTGTACGGCTTTGGAGTTGAGTAATATGCGAGCTTGGATGGAAAAACTATGAACTTGTTTATGGTTTGTGACAAAATATATATTCAAAATCATTATAATTACCTTGTGGATTTATTAGCGAGTGTCAAAACACCCGAATTTCAACGAAAAGATTCCTCTGATTTATGTGTATTTTACTTGAGCCGTATTTTTGTTCCTGTGAGTCGATTATGTTTCTTATCTCTATGCTGTCGTGTTGTTGTCGTCTTTTTTTTTTTTTTTTTTTTTTTTTTTTTTTTTTTTTTTTTTTTTTTTTTTTTTTTTTAACAATTAAAGGGAAGAGTTCAGAAAGAAGTTCAGCGAGGAGAATCCGAATAACAAAGCAGTATCTGCTGTAAGTTATTTCCCTTTGTATTTTAGGTTATTTGTCTCCATTCAACTTTTGCAATTCATTCTATGGTAATGTGCGTTGACAATTGACTTGCAAATGGTTCGATCAGGTTGGCAAAGCTGCAGGACACAAATGGAAATCGATGTCTGATGCTGTACGTGATTGCCATCGTAGTGTTTCTTAACCTCACCTGGTATTATTATAAACTATGTCTGGATTGCTGTTTATAATATCAGGAAAAAGCACCTTACGTTGCCAAGGCTGACAAGAGGAAGGTTGAATATGAGAAAAACATGAAGGCCTATAACAAGAAACAGGTATTAATATCCTCTTGGAAAAGTTTCTGAAGCATTCATATTGCAACTGTATATTACTGTGTGAATTCAATTTTCACTCCCATGTGAGTTCAGGCTAGTGGAGCCAATGCTGCAGAGGGAGATGAGTCTGAGAAGTCAACGTCTGAGGTGAATGGTGACGATGAGGCAGGAGACGATGATGGCAGCGAGGAGGTAGTTTGTTTAAGGATTGCTGTATAAGTAGACGTTTTCATGTGGATGTTTGTTTGAGATTACCATTCCTTTCATTTGATATTGCAGGAGGATGAGGAGTGATGAAGGTGTAGATGATAGTAAAGTCATTTAGGCTGACCTTCCAGCAGTAATGGTCTGATCATTTCCTGTTAAATGTCTTTAATATCATGAAAATATATTGGTATCTCCCTTTTATTTTGTTTGTGCATTCAGGAACCACCAATGGGTTGTAATGGGAGATCATCTGTGTCATGTACCTTACAATGTTTAGTTGTTCCAACCCCCAACTATGTTTTTTTAATTTTTCAACTAAGATGGCAAGAACAGAAGATGATGAGGATGAAGATGGTACCAAACCCACGCACTAAATCTCTTCTCCTTCCTACTATGGACCAACTATTAGAGCCTCCACTCGACCTCTGAATTCGAGATATGCCACCAGAATGCTTGCTTGGTGTGTCCTGTTAATGTTTGTCTGTTTCTTTTAAATGTTCATCCTTCATTACTGAATCAAGCCAACACTCAAGGTGTTTCATTCTTTCAATGTAATTCAAGAAATGGTTGATCTGATGGACAATTCGTTATAAATGTCGAAAAACGAAAAGAAGATCCACCAACATTATTAATGAAGGAAATTTGATAATGCTCCTCCTTTAATAATATGTCCACCGGGCACCCCCTCCACCTGTTAAATATGACATTATTTAGTTTAGCGTTGAGGAAATTAAAAAAAAAAAAAAAAAATCCCTTTAATTACGTTTCCACACTAAGAGGTTCGGTTTTGCAGTCGGTGGTTTCTGCAGAAAAAAAGACCGAACTTTTTTTTCTTTATAAAACCGAACCTTGCATGGAACATTGGAGAAGTCAGTTTGACGTTGGCCCAATAATGAAGTCGTTCATAACACCAACAGAATTGAGTGCAGTGGTATTGGTGCGTGGAACCCACGCGCTGTAGCAGCTAGTAGTGGAGGGTTTGTGGTAAAGGGACATTGCCGTCGTGGCAAAGCAAAGAAAAGATACAGACAAGCCAAGATAATCAGAAGACCCGCCGCGACCTCCGCAATTAGCGATAGAGTGCGGGTCCGACGTGGCATGTTCAGCAACAGCACAGTAGGCTGACCGCGCTTTCCACGCCTTTTTCTGTCTTTTTTTTAGGCTCCTACTACTATCCAAGTCTCTTGTGCGTTGCTTCCAATTGAGTGGTTTTTGTTTCCCCCTTTTTGCTTTGCTTAACAGGAGAAATGGAAATGCCCAAATGGGTTTGCTGAGAATGGAGACGTAGAAGAACCAACAAAAGAGGAAGAAGAAGCAAAAGAGGAGGAGGAGGAGGATGGAGTGGCCGAACCAGCAGCAGCAGAACAACCAAACTGAGCAATTGCAAATTCAAGTAGAGCAATTGAGCAACGGCGATGGAGTTGGCGGGCTGTACGTCAAGGTAATGACGGATGAGCAAATGGAGCTCCTCAGGCACCAGATCTCTGTCTATGCTACCATATGTGAGCAGCTCGTGGAGATGCACAAGGCTATCACCGCCCACCAGGACCTTGCCGGTCTTTCTCTTTCTTCATCTCATTATCAAGTTTATGTGAGCAGCTCTAATGTTGTCTGGTTTTTCAGGAATTAGGGTAGGGAACCTTTACTGCGATCAAATAATGGCATCTGCGGCTGGTCACAAGATAAGCGCTAGGCAGAGGTGGACGCCCACGCCTGTGCAGCTTCAAATTCTTGAGCAGATCTTTGATGAGGGCAATGGGACCCCAAGCAAGCAGAAGATCAAGGAAATAACTCTCCACCTCACACAGCATGGCCAAATTTCAGAAGCAAATGTTTACAATTGGTTTCAGAACAGAAGGGCTCGCTCAAAAAGAAAGCAGGCAAATTCAACACCAAATAATCCAGACTCAGAACCAGACACAGAAGTTGATTCTCCAAAGGACAAAAAGACCAAACCAGAAACCTTCCAAACATATGACCAATTCGTTTCGAATTCCAACAACGTGTATTCTCAGACATCTGATTTAGGCGCTGAAATGCTCGCCTTTGATGCACAATCAAACAAAGGGGACCCCATGTTTCAGTCTTTCGGATCGAGTCATTTAAGTCAGGTGGCCACAGCACAGAATCACAGTACGTTCCTAATCTTCTAAGCACTATACGTTTGAGAGCATGCTGAATCAAACATATTTGAAGATAATGCATATTTGAGTATAACTTGTTAGTTTGTACATTGAACTTGCGAATGTGCAGGAAATAATGATAAGATGAACGTACCAGACGGCTACACCCCTTACCATCCTTGTGAAGGATATCCACTTGGTTGAGTGATTGATGCCTAACATTCCACAGATGTTCTTGAAAACAATGGTCTGATCATCCTGGAGGAATGTTAACTGAGACAGTAAATATTAGAGAGCATGTAAAAGGAAATCAAGTTTTGAAGATGCTTGTTGGGGCATTTTACATACGTGGTTACCATTGATATAGCTTACAATATAATAGAAATCGAACTCCTTGTATTTGACTTGTACAACCAACTCATACAGTTCTGTAGTTTGGTCTGAGATCCTCTTCCGCTGATATCAGCCATTGTCAAACTGATATCCTCTTCCGCTGATATCAGCTATTGTCAAACTGATATCCTCTTCCACTGATATCAGCTACTGTCAAACTGATATCAACTAATAGAGAGGTAAAATCCACGCTACCCGCACAAGATTAAAACATGCTAAACTAATTAATTGCCTGCATTTGCTAGCAATCTCCTAAAGTTACCATAATTCCAACCCAGCTACAAAAACATCTCCGATACGACTAACCTTGTGCCCGCATCCTTGATCCGACTGTTTTTCTACTTTGATGCAGCATCTAGGTGCCCACTTTCTTAAGATTCTCAAGGCACTTTTTAGGAATTTTCTTAAGAAGCATGTGAGTGAGGATAAAACGTGCATAAATGACTTTGGTTGGTTTGTGAGGATAGTCTTCATTCTTAGAAGCACGTTAAGACAACTATGTAACATAGAATGTCGGGATCATCTGGATTCTGAATCCTAAACATAAAGCGTTACATCATTTGAGTATGGATTCAACCTACTCAACGATATGATTCTCAATCCTACCAATGATAGTCACCTTAGTTCAGTAGGATACCACTAGGTACCGCTAACGCCTATTACTAAAATCGTTTGTAGCATACGGATGCATGCTTGAGAATCCAAAGGTCAGCTATACAGATACTTGAGAATGGCGCCAAACTAAGAATGAGATTGTGGTGAGATGGATGGAAACCGTTGCATAATTTTGATAAAATGATTGGTAGGTCGGAATTAAAATAAATATTCTGTGGGAAAATTGAGTTTTTATTTCTTTGAAAATGAAAAAATTGAGGCATTAAATAGAAAGAAAGAGAATTAAAAACGTTAATTCCGGTGACTAAGCCACCCAAATTCAGACGGGAATTTTGTCTGTACAAATCCTTCTCATTACCTGAAGCTTCCTAAATTTTCTTCCCTGTTCGGTTATATTGGTTATCGGCTTCTTTTCTCCTCCCTCGATCCCACGTTTCAGACTTCGGCTTATCTCTGCGCTCCTCCCTCAACTAACACTATACAATTCCTCAATCGACCTACCGTCTCATTTCCCTCTGTTCGCTCTTGCTGTTGTGGTTGAATGGTCATGGTGGGACGATGATTGCCTGAAGGAATTTTGATCTACTGCGTTTTGTGTGTGCTACCGGCGGGATCCAATCGAGCGGGGGCTAATATGGATCAGTTCGACGCATTCTTCAGGAGAGCCGATTTGGATGGTGATGGAAGGATTAGTGGAGCTGAAGCTGTCGCTTTCTTTCAGGGCTCCAATTTGCCTAAAAATGTTCTTGCACAGGTTCCCTTCTTCGCTTTCTACCCCCTTTCTCACCTTTTATTCTCCAGATTTCTTATGCGCTATTTATCTTAGATCAATGGCGTCCATGTACTTCGATTAGTTTGCGAATTCGAAATCCATAAACTATTCGTTTTTCACTTCATTACTTTGTTTCTCGGTCTAAAAATTAAGGTGTCTGCGCCTCGTGGAATAGTTGTTAATTGAGTGGTTGCCAATATCTTTTAGGAAAGTTCTGGTGTTTAATTTCCTTCCTTGAGTTTTTCGCTGAGGTTCTTCCTTTTATGAAACATTTTACCCATCGAAATGCTGTATTTAGATATAATTGTCACGCATTCCAACGTCAGACCTGCGATTGAAATCTAAAACTTCCTCGCGAGATTGAATTGGCGACCTTCTTGCAATTCAATTTTCTGATGTAGTCAACGCATGCTGATTTAGTCTGGTTGTACAATTCAAGCTCTAACAATCTTGCATTTGTATTCAGTTTCAGCCAACTGGTACAAATAGTCTGTATTTAAGCTATTATGTTGAAAGGATTTCCTTTTACTTGATCCTGTTCTAATAAATATGTAACTGATGAAAGATGACGCCTCTAGTTGTGTCCATTGCCTACTGCCACCATTTAATAAGAAGTGTTAGTATGCTTACAAATCTGTCATTCTGTAAATGGTTTAGCCAATCAAGGTTATCTTCTTTACTTGCAGATATGGATGCATGCTGATCAGAGAAAAACAGGTTTTCTTGGGCGACCTGAATTTTATAATGCTCTCAGACTCGTAACTGTTGCTCAAAGTAAGCGAGAGCTAACTCCTGATATTGTTAAGGCAGCACTATATGGTCCTGCTGCAGCGAAAATACCCCCACCAAAGATTGTTCTTCCAGCTGTATCTACCCCTCAATCAACTTCAGTGCCTGCTGCATCTCCTCCACAGATGAGTATGCCTGCACCAACGGCATCTCAAAATTTTGGCTTTAGAGGACAAGGAGTTCCAAGTGTAGGTGTGAATCAGCAGCATATTTCAGCCCAGCCAAACCCTTCCATGAGGTTACCTCAAGCTACACCTGGTGGTGTTTCTTCCAGTACGCAAATGGTTGTTGCTGCTGCTGAACACTCTGGTGGAGGACACGTACGGAGTTCAAGTCTTCCAAACACAAATGATTGGCTTGGTGGAAGACCAGGTGGTGCCCTTGCTGCTGGGCCTAGAGGAGTTAGCCCTTCAGTGCCTTCCCCAGCTACGTCGTTATCATCAGCTTTAGTGCCTTCTCAGCCTATGCCTAATGATAGAGCACTGGCTGTTTCTGGTAATGGATTTACTTCTAAGTCGGCAATTGGTGCTGACATGTTTTCTATTACTCCATCTCCACATAGACCAGATTCTACCGGACTCAACAATACAGCTAACGGTAGTATTGGCCCATCAGCCATCGTTCCAGTTTCCAGTGTATCCCAACCTTTTAGTCAGCACAAATCGATGGAGTCATTGCAGAGTGCCTTTGTCTCACGGCCATTATCTGGCGCACCGTTACAGCTCTCTCAGTCACCCTTACAGCTCAATCAGTCACCCTTACAGCTCTCTCAGTCAGCACTGGAACCTACCAAGGAGGTTAGAGCAACAGGTCCATCACCACTTATATCTTCTGGGATCACAACTGGAGCCAGGAACTCGACTTCTGAACATGCACAGGTTTCTTGGCCAAAGATGAAACCAACTGATGTTCAGAAGTACACAAAAGTTTTTATGGAAGTAGACACTGACAGAGACGGTAGAATTACTGGTGAGCAGGCACGGAATCTATTTTTAAGTTGGAGGTTACCTAGAGGTACGGACTTCCTCTCCTTTTTCTTTTCTTTTTGTTTTGTGTTTAAATCTATAATGTAATTTCTCATTGTAGTTGAAGAGTTGTTTAATTTACAATTAGCGATACAATTTAGTGTTGTTTTTGCAATGAAAAGGGGGGAACAATTTAGAATAGCATGACATCATTGACTTCGTCCTTTTCCTAGTTGGGAGGAAACAATTTAGAATAGAATATTTATGTCAAAGTTTGCTCAACTTACTCGGTTTCTTACCCCAAAAAAAGATCTCTAGTTGGGAGGCTTCGTCCTTTTCCTGTTTGTGTATTACACAAAAAAATGGAAATGAGCATATGTGCTCAATGAATATGTATTAATGTTAAGCGGCAAGTTTTGAGGTTAGAATTATGGTTCTTTTCATTCTGATATGCAAAAAGGTTTGGTTTTGCCCTTTAGTTGACGACTCTTTTTATATTAGCAACTCATTAGCAGTTAGACACAATTTGAGTATTTGGAAATATATGTGCTTTCTAATGTAATGCTGGGAAGATAGTTTTAGTTTAAGAAATTCACGTATACTTTTTTCTAATCCCCAGGAAGTTATGCCTGTCCTAACTTTTCCTTTATTTACCGAAACTCTTGTAAAGTTGCTTTTATGGATATTCTTTTAATTCATTATGCACGCTCAATCTATGTTTCATATTCTCAGAGGTCTTGAAGCAGGTGTGGGACTTATCTGATCAAGACAATGACAGCATGCTTTCTCTCAGAGAGTTTAGTTTTGCTTTATATCTAATGGAACGTTACAGGGAAGGTCGACCTCTTCCAGCTGTGCTTCCAAATAATGTTATGTTTGATGAGACTCTGTTGTCCATGACAGGACAACCTAACGTTGTCCACCCAAATGTAGCTTGGGGTCCCCATCCTGGTACTTACTAGAGTGTCAGTTGTGCTTATTTTCTTTTGCCCTCTTATTTCTCTCTTTCTTATATTTTTCCTTAACTTTTCCTTCTTTGAAATTAGGATTTGGACAGCAGCAACCCCAGGTCGCTGCTCGGTCGATGGCACCAACTGCAGGATTGAGGCCCCCAACAAATGTACCTGCTTCGAAGGCTGGTGGTGCTAGACTATCCAATGCGCAGAAATCAAGGACTCCAGTGTTGGAGGATTCATTTCTGGACCAATCTGACAAGAACCAACAGAATTCAGCTAGCCCAAATGCTCAAGATGCTACAGCATCAGAGAAAAAGGCATCTCCTTATATCTATCAGTCAACTTTCATATTATGTTTTTGAGAGGACCCAGTTTCATCCTATTTGAGTAATTCCTACGCTTGCTAGTTAATGGGCTTCTTTTTTTATTCCTTGTAAAATGTTCCCCTTCTATCATGTCAAGTATATATTTCGTTTCTTATTTCCTCTTGAATTCAGAAGGTTGACATCACCTGTTATGCAGTATTATTCTCTCTAATGTTCTTTTATCTCATCCTTGATAGGTTGGAGAGACAGATAATGTTATTTTGGATTCAAGAGAAAAGATTGAATTCTATCGCACAATGATGCAGGAACTTGTAACTACTCTTCGCTGCCTTTGCTTTCAGTTTCTTGATAATATGTGTTCAACATGCAATTCCAAGTCTATTTGTTCTTTTTAGTAAATGTTTTGCTCAACTTTTTTCAAAAATACTTTCTGACTATTTTCTTATGTAAGTAGTTCAAATTTGTACATTTGATCATTGTCTTCTTTTCAGGTTCTGCATAAAAGCAGATGTGATAATAGATTAAATGAGATCACAGAAAGGGCATCTGCTGACAGGCGTGAGGTATTTTCTATTCTGTTTTTAGGTCCGCTACCATTTTCTTTTTCTTTGCACTTATTTATGGCTTTATATTGCAGGCAGAAACTTTGGGGAAAAAATATGAGGAGAAGTACAAGCAAGTGGCTGACTTAGCATCTAAGTTAACCATTGAAGAAGCAAATTATCGTGATGTTCAAGTTAAAATACACATCTTGAAACTGTACTTCGATATTGTACCTGAATTGTTATGCATCTTCTTCCACCTTTTTATAGCATCCACTGGAACCGGCTGGTTAATCTTATCGCTGCTGTCACTGCTCAGCTATTAATTAGAAAGTTTCTTGGGGACACTTTATTTTGTTTTCAAGTTCTTTATATATCAATTCTTGATATAGGGATATTTACTTACCTCATACTATTTCATTTATATGTTTGTCTATGCTAACGTATGTGATTTCCCCCCAAAAAAAATGTGAATATGACGTAGTTAAATGGACTTGATGCAAAAATTTAGCATAAAGGATCAGTGAATATTATTCATTGGTTGGCATTTTGACCGAACTTAATTAAATGCATTAAAATTTCATTAGATTAGAATTTTCCAAGTGTTTTTTTTTTTTTTTTTTTTTTGAGGGAGAGTTTATTCAGTGCATTTAATCATTAATAGAAACTCACAGAAGTTTATAATGCTTGATGACCAGAACGGTATGCTTGCAGGGGAAAGTAACCATTTTAAGCCACAAGCCCATACGCTCATCTTTCACTTTAAAGTTTTTGTCCTTGGCTGCATTTGAGATTTGTTGTTTCATGTGTAATTTTACAATCCCCTGTTGTTTGTCATTCTTCCAGGAAAGGAAGGCAGAGCTGCATGAAGCAATTATTAAAATGGAACAAGGAGGAAGTGCTGATGGTATTCTTCAGGTATGATTTTGCTACATAGCTGCGTGCTTCAATTTGCCGAAGGCTATTCTGTTTTGTTGTCTAGTACTGATGTTTTTCTTCTTCAGGTCCGAGCTGATCGAATACAATCTGATATTGAGTTGCTTCTTAAGGCTTTAACTGAACGTTGTAAGAGACATGGAATTGATGTTAAGTCGGCAGCTATGATCGAACTTCCAGTAGGTACTAGTCTCACATTAGCCTCAGATTTATACTTTTTCATCTTCTATCTAGATTCCTTTTGCATGTGCTTGCATCTTCTAACTGAACGTTGTAAAAAAAAATTAAAAAAAAGTTAAGGAAATGTGTGGTACATTTGTTCCTGTACTGATTGTACATCATCTGTGGCATGATGTGATGACCCATTATGCGATCAAAGTGACTTGATGTATCTTGGTTTCAATTAATGACATTTTACATATTAGGCTGGCAACCTGGAATTGCGGATGATGCAGCTGTTTGGGATGAAGAGTGGGATAAGTTTGAAGATGAAGGTATAAGTGATTCTTTACAAGTTATTTACTTCTCTGGATTTACAGTGATGTAGTTTTTGGTCTCGTTGTCTGCTAACTTCGACTAGTAATTTGATGGAGATACCTCATATTTTTGTTCATATGAGTTACTTAATGTACCTTTCAGGATTTTCCAATGACCTCAATCTCGATCCGAAGCGTGTTTCTGCCTCAAAACCAAAAATGTCAGATAGTCTGGATGAAAAGGATCTAGAAGATTATAACTCAACCCTTGATTCATCGTTCAATGGCAATGACAAGACCAAAGTGGGGATCTTCTCGAGTACCATCAATCATGGCCTTGAGAGTGAATTTATGTATAGCCACAGTGAAGATGAATCAGCTAGAAGTCCATATGGCAGTCCAGCTGCAAAGACATCTCTAGAAAGCCCTCATGAATTTTCAGATGCTGTTTATGAAAAAAGTCCGGAAGCATATAGGTAATAATGGATTCCTATTTTTTTATACTTGTAACTTCTTGCAGCTCTTTCATACAGCCCCATCTATTTTATGTTATGCCTTTTTGTTTATTTCTTGCATTAGAAGTTTCGATGAGTCAACTTGGGGCGCCTTTGACAACAATGACGATGTGGACTCAGTTTGGGGAATAAAACCAGTTAATACCAAGGTGAGCATGAAAATGCTGAGATTCTATTTGGGTTTATTATTGGAAACTATTTTCTAAAAAAGAAAACACAAATGATATCCTAAAATTGATTCATGAACATGGTCTTGGTCTTTTGATGTTCCCTTCTGTTGTTGGGAAATTTGATGCATGCCCTTATATTTCAATTTGAGATCATAGTTGGCAATGATGCTCACTAGTGTGGGACTGATTATTGGATTTGAGCCATGCCTATTTTTTTCTCTTTATATTTGATGGCATCACACAGGAATCAGACGCTGAAAAGCACCAAGATATGTTTGGATCCGGTGATTTCGATACGAGCTCTGCTAAAACAGCATCCCCCAATGCAGATAGCTTCTTTCAGACAAAAAGCCCATTTTTTGAGGATTCTGTCCCTCCCACTCCTCTCTCTAGATTCGGCAACTCCTCTTCCCCTCGTTATAGTGATGTGGGGGACCACTTCTTTGACAATTCCTCCAGGTTCGATTCATTCAGCATGCAGGATCCCAGTTTTTCTCCACAACGCGAGAAGTTCTCCAGGTTCGATTCAATAGGCAGTTCTCAAGACTTTGGCGGTAACCAGGAGAAGTTTTCAAGGTTTGATTCTATCAGTAGTAGCATGGACTTCGGCCAGAGCAGCCAGCGGCACGCCAGGTTTGACTCCGCTGGCAGCTCCAGAGATTTCAGCCACAGTGCCTTCTCTTTTGATGATGCTGACCCATTTGGGTCCTCTGCCCCGTTTAAAGCCCCATCAGAGAATCAAAGTCCCAACAAAAGTTCTGATAGTTGGAGAGCTTTCTAACCTTCAGAATCCTGTTTGAGTTTATGTACTTGTATCAATTCCCTTGTTTTCCCAACTTATCTTGTTCTTTATAGTGAGCCGGGTGCCATTTTTTGTCTTTTGTTATGGCTTGGAAGAACTTGAAATGGATGGACATATTTTTGTACGTTAAGGTGGTGGTATATGTATTGATTTCATGACATTGTTTGTTTATGACGACATGTTTTGCAAAAGAAATTGCACATCTCTTGGTTTACTTTTCTTGAGCTAGGTAGATACAAGAACGCACGTCCATTTGCACACTCACAACATGCCTTGGATACACATAGAGATGTAAGAAACAAAGATCGAGTTATTCTTTCAACGAAGAATATGGTGCAAAATCCATTTCTTCTACAACTTCTCTGAAGAATACAGAGTTCATGTACCATAGCTAACTTTGAGGTGAGAGAGAGTGCACAGACAAAACCAAACAGGTCCGTTAATTTGTACTGTGGACATCATCCCACCAACTATCATAGCTAACTTTGAGGTAATTAAAACAATTTACCATGAGGGAAACAAATGATTGTCATGTTTTGGCGGTGCCTTACAGTTCTTCCTTCACTTGCTCGAAGGAGGATGCGTCGTCCAATCCTTTCTTGACTTGATCGAAGGAAGATGACATTGCCAAACGCTTATTTGCAATTTCCACAATAAGTTCAAGTGCTGCGAAAAAATAAATTGCGAATATGTGTCAGTATCATATTCTTGAACTATATAACACACACACACACGCCCGCCCCATTTAATGAGGATACAGGTATTGAGAAATTCACCATTTTCAAATGAAAGTTGAGCTGATCGGAGCTTGGGGGAAACTAAAGTTCCAAACATTGAAAGTGTTCGAGATCGTTCCTTTTGTACCTACACAACACGATCAAAATACTGTGAGTCGGTGTCCACTTCTTTACCATCCCAGTATCACAGAGCAAATAAATATGAACCGTAAAACAAGAAGGAAAAGCCACAACTAGTCTATAAAAGGAGAGTATTAGGTCAATGGAACCAACACTCGCCTGATCATCAATGATGAAAGCATCTTCTTTCTTTGTAGAACTTCTCCCCAGATCATCTTCTAATGAACAGAAGAAGAGAGTTTACATACATTCTAAAGAACAGAAACCAAAAAGAGGAAATAACTTGGGTTAAAAAATTCTGTAAGCATGAATAGATGGGACCAACTACCAGAAAGCTCAGAAATGTTCCGTTGTCGTAGCTGAGGACTATCAGATTTCCTTTCCAATTTGTCATTGTATTTATCTTCTACCAAGCACTCTCCACCTTCAGTGGATGTCCATTTCCGCAAGTTAATGAATGGCTGCGTTCCTATGGAGCCACCTTCAGTGGACATATCATTACCAAGTGAGACTATTGCCAACTTAGCATGTTTAAAGAACATTTATCATTATATGTGGAACAGTTCACTAGATCAAGTAGTTACATGATAATCAGACTCTCTGGTTTATGCAATCAAAAAGACTCTCTCAAGTTTAGGCTTAAATCCTCCATTTTTCAGGGAATTGAGTGGTTGAACAATAGTCGGAAGATGGTTAAATGTTTATAGAATTTCCTAGCTGGTTCAAACTTCAATAATGATATCTGGGAAGCGGGGGTGATTAAGATTACCATCGCGTTCGTCCACCCGCAGCGATGTAGCAGCAGAATGAATTTTCAAGTCCAGTAATGCAGTGCTTACGCGAGAGGTACCCATAGAATGTCGGGCGCTCGCCAAATCAAACCATCCCTGTTACTCGAATGGATGCGCAAAGTTAGAGGCAGCATTTCCGCAGCCAAAAGAAATTAAGATATAGCGAATAAAAGCAATCCCTCAGTAAGCGTTCTTAGAAATCGAGCAGAGAATTGTTTACGGCCATTATTTCGGTAAATCCGACAAGTCTTAGAAGTGAATCCTATTAGACTCTTCCATTGCAGATATCCGGACGCTTAATACCTCCTCAATTTCAACCATTTCAGAAGCATAATTGAGTCAATTTGTTTTGTAGGAATCCAAAATCCAAAATACAAACTTATGTTAGAATTAGGGTTTGATTGATGTAGAGATCAATTTTCGCGTACCTGGCGGAGTGTTGATGACAATGCATCCAACAGATTCAGATAATCATCCGTCGAATCCAGAAATTGCAGCAAAATGCTTTCTCGTTCTTCTCGTTTTTGCTTCTGTTGTTCTTGCCGCGTTTCTTCAATTCCATCTTCCTCCCCTGACTCGTTCAGGGAATCCAGCGATGGATCTGGTATTTCCTTCATCGACAATTCATCAGATTCTCAAAACTCAACTCAGCTTGAACTAAAACACTTCAGTTTATATAAATATATTTTCCATATTCATAAATTTCCATACATCATATTTGCTGCCCTAGATCATATATAGTTATATTTTATTAGTTGTTTTGAATTTGTCCATCAATTATTTTATATTATCGACTTTTTACAATAAGCTCAACAAAAAGATTATATTAATGAAATTTTTGAGATTTTGGATGAAAATGGCTATCCCAAAAAAATTACAAAACTTTATAAGACGAGTTTAAAGCGATGGGTCATTATGGAGCCCCAATATGGAGTCGGGCATATGCTAGTGGGCATCGGTTGTGTGAAGGCCTGTAATCCACGAGCCAGGCCCATACATTCGTCAAGGATACCGCCATTTTTTCCCTTCGTTTTGTTTGTTGACGCTTCAGATTTGCAAACGGAAGAGAAGCTCTGTGAGGTGTTGGGAGAGAGGAGGTGAAACTCAGGCTCCGATTGGACCAGACGCAAACGACCATGAAATCCAACGCGTGGGTTCTATTGTTATTAGTGATCTACTTCGGCGTCGTCGATTGCATTGATGATAAATGCGCCGCCTGCAATGCTGTTGCCGTAATTTCTCGCTCCTACAATTCCCCTTTGAATTCTCTTTGTTCCCTTCCTTGATTTGGTTTTCGAATATTAAGAACCCTTCATCTTTTCGCTTATTCTATGTAATGCGTGCCTGCATCTGATCACTGTCAATTAGTGTTTTTTCGAGTGGCATTAACTTTCTGTGTTGTATTGCCTTGTAGTTTGATCACAACTTGGTTGTATGTGTATCTTTTCTCAGTGGATATCTGCATTTTCTGATTTGATATCTTAGTAATTGTTCATATTGATGCTGAATTGATCGTATTGCCGCTTAACATCGCTGATGCTAAACTAATAGATATATAAAAGGGGATCTAACTTCTGTATTTATTGATCCCAGGAGGAGATAGAACGTGGACTTTCCAATGTAAGGCGATGTACACTTGTATAGAAAATTTCTTTGTTTGATGTGAGTTCATAGTTTGGTCAGTTTTACATGGTCTGAAGTGTATAAGTGGCTTCAGTAACAACCAGTAATTACATATTTAAATAGGAAAAACCGAGGAATCATTTAGATATGAGACATCGGTTGGATTCTAAAGGTCAGCGTAAAGGGAAGGTAATTGATTACAGGTAAAACATCAACATCCCGATTTTCAGGATGCCCTTTTTTTTGGCTTGTTTAGCACATTTCTTCTTATATGCTTACTAAATGAAGTGGTGAAAATAGATAGATGAATTGTTGAAATAGTTCAGGAGGAATATATGTTGGGCCACTCTTGGCACTTACTAACGTAGGACCTACAATTGAGTTTTGTGGGCATCGGCAGTCAAACTTTACGAGTAGCTTGTATAAAGGCCTGTAGAGAACCACTAAGTATGAAATTTATGAATTTAATGAACTTTGTACTGTTAGATTGCACTAATCAAGCATTAAAAAATATTTGATATTGATGAAGCAGAACAGAGACTTTTATTGCCAAATGAAGCAAATTTTCTTCTGCACTGTAATTACTTGATAAAGAAGTGGGCCATTTCGTAGTAATTCTGATTTTAATTGCTTTAATTATATCAAATTTTTACTTTCTTATTGAAATACAGACTTACAGTTCAATTTAATGCGGTAAGTAGTTTGGAACTGTTTACATGTTAAGTTTATTAAAACTGATTGGTCTTATTACATTTTCCCAATTAGTCATGTTTTTGTTACTAGTTCGTTTCTAAATATGAATGAACTTCATATTTGTAAATTGTGAGTGTAAATTTCTACAGGGTCAGTGAGCTACGAGTAGTCGAACTCCTGGATGGGCTTTGTGAAAACATGCAAGATTACACGATTGATAAGGTACTTCATTGAAATTATCTGTTTGATCTTAGATGGATTGTAATCTAGAACAGTAGTCTGAGGGCCTATCATTTTAAGAAATTGTAGAAATGGATATCTGCATAGTGCAGGTGTTTACACTTCATTTGAAACCGAATCTTTGATTAGAAATTACATTATTAGCTTACTTCGTGAGATAATTGTTTATCTGTTCTTGGTGCAGACAGATTCAACTGGACAACAGTGGATCAAGGTGGATAACTGGGACAACCTAGCAAGTATGTGGAAAATTGAAGTGTCTGTCTTTCAACTAGTTCTGAATCAATAATCCTTAAGTTGCTGAATGTTTTTTATAATTTTTTTTTACAAAAAAAGTTGCTGAATGTTTTATATCTAACTAACTGTCATGCACCCGATGCATAGAGTAGAAGAAAACGAAGCTGGAAACAAGTATCACAAATGGCCTTATATATGTTTTGGCCTTGATTGGGTTTATTTAGATATTGTTCATACCCAAAATTTCACATTCTTGTAGATAACTTATATTTATAGCTTCCTTCCTGCATATGCATATGAAGTTATTTTTGTTTTTTTTGTTTTATGCAAATACATTGCTTTCATTGTTATAGATAAACAAGAAGCTCGGGCCTATTCAAAAGACATATCAACTTATTGTGGAAGGTGAGACTATATCACCTGATGATTATTCAATTCAGCGATCATAATCCAGCTGGTTCATATAGATTTATGATTTTACTAATCTAATGTTGTTTATTAATGAGACAGGTTATTAGAGGAAGCAGAAGATGACGTAAGTTGACATGTTTTGCCTCATAAAGGAATACCTTCCTTTTTTCCTCTAAACAGATCTAATCTATTTCTTGATATTGATGAACCTGCAGTTGGCAGAGTTGATTAAGAAAGGATCTATCAGAGCAAGTAACGTTAAGAAAGTCCTATGCCATGATTTGAGCAGACATTGCAGCAAGGCGAGGTAATTTTATTGTGCTGTTTCCTGTTTGTGCGTCTCTGAAAAGTGCTTTTATATCATTTTCAAATGTTAATCTAACTATGAAGTCGAACTTATGGTAAAAATGTTCATTCTGTGCTAGTTATAGTATTAATTATTATATTGCTTAACTGCTCCTCCTAAAATAGTTTTCCGTACGACCTCTTTCTATGATAGATTTCAAAACAAGTATGCGTGGATGTAGAAAGCAGAACGATTGTTAATTCTTAGAACATCTAAAATGATAATATCAAACCTAAACTATTTCATATAACAGTATTTTTTTCTTCTTCTTCTAATACTTGCATAAAAATGATTTTTATTTTTCAAATCTACATAAACACTATATTGACTATACTATGAACTTATCCTACCTCAGAATTTAGATGGCGGTTCCTAGGTGATGGCTAAAATCATAGCCACTGTTTTGGATAACCTTTTCCTTTTCATCTCTGGACCATCTTTGCTGATTTGTGAAACTTAATAATAGTAGCCACCTTGTCTATGTGCAGCGGTGCTCAGCTGAATGACAATGATGACGAAGCAGATGGAGAATTATGAAATATTCTTAAGATAGGCTCGAGAGCGAAGCTATAAAACCAGTTGCTCTTTCCCCATAAGCTACATACTTGGAATGGCCATGTCACTGTCAAAGTTTCTTACAGTGGCATCCAATTTGCACCCTTCATTGAAATTCTCGTGTGGTTACTATGCAGCCCTTTGGCTAATGTGAACTTGTAATCTTTGTCCTTATAGTTCTCGTGGAGTGCTTCATGAAAGGTGATTTGAGAAACAAGCAAAATTGTCGAAAGCAATTGGAATTGACCACAATTGAGATGGTGTGTTATTTATCGTTCGTTGTCTGGTCTGGTGTGCTATAAACAAAAATAACAACAAACTGAGACACATTAAAACAGCTCCTAAATATATGAAGCCGTGCTTCGTTGTCGTACAAAGATAGTCAGGAGAAGGTTCATGCTGCGCCAATTTCTGAATTTCATAAATAAGCAGAGAGAGATGAGAAACAAATGAATTTTTGGGCTTCCAACTGGTACAACAGTAATCTGTACACGCATGGAATTCGAAATCACATTGAAACAGAAAAGGAAAAGGAAAAAACAATAGAATCCAACATGACTCCTTTTTATTGTCCTCGTTAAAGCATCCAATGCCAAATAGACGAGGGGCATCGGTAGGTCGGGTGAGAGACCATAGCCCAGTCTGCTAAACCAATGTTATATGTACACCAACTCCCACATCTCTTTCCCTTGGAAATCATGAATTGCAGTCCAGTACACCTTTCAACAAATTCAGCCCTTCTAATGATATGCTTCTCCTTACTCGAGTTGGGGGAATTTCTATCCGAGGGGGCGGATCAGCAGAAAAACATACTACAATAACGGTTAAATTATCGCATGTATTGCGCTTCAGCGCCTCTCTTACCAGCTCTCTTGAACATCTTTCAGGATCATTATGCAGCATCAGCTCTTTCCTTGCCATTGTAACAGCATACTGACTGCTCATCACATCCCAAAGACCATCGCAGCCCATAATTAGAAATTCATCTTCCTCCGTCAATTGCAATTCCTGCAGCTCTGGCTCTGCACTCAGCGGGCATGCAGAACCCTTGGAACCTTTCATGTGCCAGTCTCCTATAGCACGCGCAACAGATAACTGACCATTCAGGTAGCCATCATAAATCACTCCCCCGAGCTTCTCTATTCTGAGTTTTTCAGATGCACAATTGGGCTTGTGATCCTTTGACACCTCAATAGCCTTGCCCCTCCTCCCCAGAACTGCTCGACAATCTCCGGCATTCCCAATAATCATTGTTCTGTAAGGAAAAGAAAAGTAAGAAGTGATTGGATAACGATTCAGAATACCACATGCTGAACGATGAAAATTTGCAACGACACGTTTGACTTTTAAAACCAAACTTGGACAGATGAGCATTCAGTGTTTGAACAACAAATGTTAGTCCAAGGAACTTGCCCTCTAATGGGGCACTAAATAATTCATGTAACATACATCAATACAGGAATCTTTGGATTCTAATCTTTGAAACCTACTATGCCATATTTTTCATATAATACCATTTAGTCGATGATTCCTATTATGATATGGTTTGGCTTCTATACATGTGGTCTTAGTACATAATGCAATTTCTTCCTTATTATTTGGTCTTAGGACCTATACTTTCCTATTATGATATGGTTTGGCTTCTATACATGTGGTCTTAGTACATAATGCAATTTCTTCCTTATGATTTGGTCTTAGGACCTATACTTTCCTATTATGATATGGTTTGGCTTCTATCCGTGTCACATACCTCCCACGAATCTTCCCTTATCCAATTTCTTCCATTAATTCCTCCCTCCATCTATCATTCTTATATTTCGTTATTTTCTCTATAATTTCCTCGATCTATTCCTTCCCACTGTCTCAAACAAATACTACAGAAATTCATTTTTTAAACTGTCAAGCATAGAGCAAATTTCATATCACAGAATAATTTTCTTGAACCATCATTACTCCTATTAGAGCTGCCAATAATTTGAGATCTCTACCTTCCAAAAATGAAAGCAGTTAGCGCAGTTGTGCCGGAGGAGATATCCAGAGAACTAGCATCAGCAAATGCATAATCAGCTTTCAAAAAAGCACTCTTAATTGCCTTATCTACACTAACTGGAAAACAGGAGTCCTC
Source organism: Cucurbita maxima (assembly GCF_002738345.1). Classification (NCBI taxonomy): domain Eukaryota; kingdom Viridiplantae; phylum Streptophyta; class Magnoliopsida; order Cucurbitales; family Cucurbitaceae; genus Cucurbita; species Cucurbita maxima. Next base: position 6,714,714 of record NW_019272022.1, read on the forward strand.
GACTATGAATCTAAGGATGTTATTTCTGACAAAAGCTGCTGCATCTGTACCCCCATGGCCATCAAATACCTGCCACACATCAATTCCACCAAGTACAACGTTAAAGAGCGCATCCAAGAGAACCACTTTCTGAAACAGAGAAAATTACATGTGCACTGCTACTAACAAAATTATTGGTAGACAAAGCTTATCTTTCTAATGAATCGAATGGGTTTACTGTAAAAGGCAGATGAATAATTATCGTCACGACTTGTCAGCTTTAAAGGACATTGCACCTAGAATGTTACTATTTACAGGTCAAAATGTTATCAAGGTGAAAAGGGATACTCACACCATAGAAAGCTCCAGGAGAAGTGAAATCTGCACATGCATGAATGTGTTCTACAAGATCATCTATGCATATGTGCTCATCTTCCATGTACTGCTTAGGTCCCCTTTCTGAACAGCTACCCGATCTGAAGACAGGTAAGAATCCTGCTTTCCCATCAGGCGAATTATTCCCAAGAGTATCGGCATCCAAGCTCTGTAGATGTAAATGGTTTTCCCAAAATTTACAACAAAAATGTTTTAAATACCAGTCATGCTACTTATTAAAGGAAAAGAAAGCAACCAGAACTCCATGCCTGTAACGTCATTGTGCCAAGCTAGACTTAAATATTTGCTATACTACACTATACCTCAATGCACAAACATCAAATCATCCCATGAAATTGAAAGGACATTATTACAGACAAAATTCAAAAGGAAGAAATGAATTGATCTGCATCTCCCCAAAATAGAAAATGTAACAATGATTACTCACTAAATCAGCTTGGCCTAGCAGCTTTATAGAGCTCACACTATGCCGCGAAACCGAGAGGTGTCGGGGAGGTTTCCCAGTGGTCATCTGTTTCAAACTATTAAAGCTATCAGAACTTTCGTCATTTGTCGCTGATACATTGTCCTTACTGTATCCGCCGCCTTCTAGTAGGGCAAAGGGAGGTGAAAAATCTATACCCGTAGCCATGATTACTTCCAAGGCATAAATTTATCTACAAAGCAGATTTTAACCCTTATCTCAGAAGAAACACAAACAGCATCCTTGGGACGATGCAATTCTTAGATGTCAAATTTCCGACCTTGAAGCTCGTAAAATAGACTATGCTGACCAGTAAAAAATATTTAGTGTTGGCAAGTTCCAGAGCTTACTGCCAGGGTCTGGAGTACAGATCAACCAGTGAGTCGAAGAACAAATCCACCTCAACCTAACGAAATTATTATAAGGTCGCAGCCTCCAGTCCAAGGACACCCAGATAACTTGAAAACCAGTAACACAAGGACACCCAGATCAAACTGCAGATCGAACTATAAAATACGGATGAGAAACCCAGGAAACATCCGCAATATATGCCACCCTTCCCTTGCGTCCGATGTGAAATACCGGATCTACTAAGCCAAATATTAAAATCGTGCGGAAGAACCAAAACCCAGAAAAATCGCTCGACGAAATCACAATCCTCCAAAAGTTGTCGAATAAAGTAAGGTGGAAAACTGGCTTTATGTATATTACTGAAATGGGCAGAGGCTTTATGAAGCCAGAAAGCAAACCAAGTGGAATAACTAATAAAAACGTCCAAGAAGTCTCAAAGAGATGCGAGCAACTAAAAAAGAAAGAAAGAAAGAACAATCGATAATTTTGAGGAGAATCCGTAAAAAGAAGAGAAGAATTCTGACGAGGCGCGTGATTGAGAAGGATCGCAGTTTGCGGTGGTGGTGGTGGTCGGAGAATTAGAAGAAAAACGAAACCCTAAGAGGAGAAAATGTGGGGAAGACAAGCAGAATCTTTCAGGAGGGTTTTTTTGGAGCGAAGAAATGAAGGTGAAAGGGAGAAAAAAGAGGGAACGAACTTGCATGTATTTGGTTGGTGACCGGCGATTCCAGGTTATCCGGTGGATCTGGTAGCTGTCAGTTAGGTGCGCGAATGGCGACACGTGATCAGTTATTATTGGTTGTTTTTATGGCTGACTGATGACCTTGTGTGAAATTTGTGGATCGGTGCCGCCAGAGACACCCAGCCCTTGGATCTCTGGACTGGCAAACGGACGGTCCAGCGCTATCCTTCTTTCCTGTTCTTGATCCTTCCAGCCAACACGTGGTAGTCTCTGATTGGACGCGACTAGATGTTGCGGCTAAGATAGAAGGTTGGACGCTTTTTTGATGACTCTTTTCAGTGCATAGCTGGAATTGTGCACGTCATGTGTGGTGGGTTTGCTCTGGACTATACCTATAAGTCTCCCTCGTGTTTGTTTCCTCCAGTGGTACAAGAATGCTGATATGGGCTTGCCCGATACCCTCTTTACCTTCTCCTGGTATTGTACCAAGCCTCGTCTAACATTTAATTGGTTTCATCCTATCCTATCCTCCCCGTAACAAAGTCTTACCAAAATACATAGAGCAACAATAACTGCACTCTCCAAAATCCCACGTCATTTAAGGCTGCCTCCTAAAGAACAGTGAAGAGAACTATTTATTTTGCTGTCGACAAAAAAATAAAAGAAATAAAAAAGAAAGGACTTCAAAAGATCTTTCCACTAAATAAGAAAAAAGCATCACTACAGTTGTCGGATAAAGTACGCAACTAACTAGTCCATCTAAACCCTTTTAAACCGAGGGACTAATCGATCTTAAAACTGATTAAGAAATTAATCTTAACTAAAAAATGATCGCTTTTTCCGGAATTAACCCCGAGTATTAGCTGCCCACTTGGGCGGAAGGGCCCACCGGTGGAGAATCGACGGGGGCGATGGCGGATAGTCTTGTCAAGTTGCAGCAGAAAGATTGGGCCTCGAAGAAAACAACTCTGCGCGCTCCACAACTTTTGCTTCATCTATGAGTGATTGAATTTTCTGCCTTTTGCTGTCCAATTTCTCACGTGGTTCCGCCACGGTGCCGTAGTAGTGTTTGCCAGCTTCATCAACTAATTTCAGAAGTTCTGGATTCTCTGTTCCGCCATACGAGCTACTGATTTAGCATCCAGCGTATACTTCGTCTACCAATCGTTCCCATACCTTTCAGGAGCAGTTTCTTACTGCGGCAGCTTCGATTCAGGTTCTTAGTTTTCGATTTCTTCATTCCTTCTTCGGGGAATGTACCGTTCTGTGAAGTTTTATTGCAGTAGCAGAATTTCCACTCCCGTCGGACTGTTTCGGGTGGTCATTAGTTCATTAATTTTCTGTTACTTGCTACTTTATCAGCCCAATTTTGTATCCCTTCTTACTTAAATTTGAGGATAGTTGAATATCCATTTCAATCAAGCTGTTTCTGGGAGTTGGGGGCATTCGGTATTGAGTGTTTTGTTTCAGTACAATAATACCTATCTTCAGGGAACAGTTTAGTGGCCTTCATATTGGGCGCTGATTTTTTCTTCTTAGTTTGCAGAGAGAAAGGAATCGGATTCCGGGTCTGCTTCATTGTGAATGCTTAATGTTTAAGTTTTTCTTGGTTCTGCGTGTAACTGATTCGCCCCAAGCTAATAAGAAAACGGATGGATAGATCTCTCTCTCTCTACCAGTTCTTTTTGTAGTAGGATTTAATGGGTTCATATCATATTTCATTTAGAGTTTACATAGACAGACGCGGCTAGTTTCACTGGGAGTTTCTTTATTTTCATAAACTGGACGCTGATAAAATCCCCTGTTTTAGCGGCAGGCCACAGACTTCTCAGGCAAAGAAGCGCAAATGAGTTTCATTTGGCTTCTCTCCTTGCTATCTCTTTATTGTGGTATATTCCCTGTTGGGCTTGGTAAGAACATCTCCTCAAGACCATCGGTCGTGAACATTGGAGCTATTTTTTCTTTTGATTCTACCATTGGAAAAGTTGCCAAGATTGCCATTGAAGAAGCTGTGAAAGATGTGAATGCGGATCCTACCGTTCTTCCCACAACCAACCTTTGGTTACAAATGCAAAATTCCAACTGTAGTGGGTTCTTAGGCATGGCCGAAGGTAATCCCTTCCTTCTTTCTTTACTGCTTTAGTTTTGCGTGTGTTGTTGAAGAGTTTTCATCTAATCCCAAACTAGAGCTAACCATGAATTTGTCGTAGTTTTGCAACTTATGGAGAATGCAACCGTCGCCATCATAGGCCCCCAATCTTCTGTGGTTGCCCACATTTCATCCCAAATTGCAACCGAGTTCCAAGTTCCTCTAGTCTCATTTTCAGCTACAGATCCTACTCTCTCCGCCCTTCAGTTTCCCTTTTTTGTGAGGGCTGCACAGAGTGATTTGTTTCAAATGACTGCAGTTGCTGAGATTATTGAGTACTATGATTGGAAAGAGGTTATCGCTATATACGTCGATGATGATTATGGGTGGAATGGTATTGCAGCATTGGATGATAAGCTTTCTGAAAAACGTTGTAAAATCACATACAAGGTGGGTATTAGTCCCGAAACTGCGGTAAACCAAGTCCAAGTTATGGATCAACTTGTTAAGATTGCATTGATGGAATCAAGAGTTATGGTTCTCCATGTGAACCCCAAATTAGGCACTTTAGTCTTTTCAGTGGCTAAATCCCTTCAAATGATGGGCAATGGATATGTATGGATAGCAACTGATTGGCTTTCGTCTCTACTAGATAGTGTTGTTCCCCCACCTCCTGAGACCTTGGACTCGATGCAAGGAGTTCTTTCTTTACGCCAGCACACAGCAGAGTCAGATCAAAAGAAAGCTTTTCTTTCCAGGTGGAATAAGTTAACTGGTGGCTCTTTAGGTCTGAATGCTTATGGTCTCTATGCTTATGACTCTGTCTGGGTGGTTGCTCATGCTATTGACAAATTTTTTAATCAAGGTGGGGTCATTACACATTCTAATGATTCCAGGCTGAATTTCAGTGGAAACGGTGATCTTCATCTTGAAGCTATGACCATCTTCGATGGTGGAAATCATCTGCTGAATAACATATTGGAGAGTGACCTTTTTGGTTTGACGGGTGCCCTTAAGTTCGATTCTGGTAGATCCCTTGTTCATCCTGCATATCATATTATTAACGTTATCGGGACTGGGTCAAGAAGGGTTGGCTACTGGTCTAACTATTCTGGTCTATCAATTGAAGCTCCTGAGATTCTCTATTCCAGACCACCTAACCGTTCACACGCAAATCAGAAGCTGTACGAGGTTATATGGCCAGGAAATACAGTGGAAAAGCCTCGAGGATGGGTGTTCCCAAACAACGGGAAGCTACTAAACATTGGAGTGCCACTTCGGGCCAGTTTCAAGGAGTTTGTTTCACAAATCAAAGGGTCCGACAATTTCCAAGGTTTCTGCATTGATGTGTTTACAGCTGCTGTAAGCTTGTTACCTTACGCTGTCCCCCACCAATTCATAGCCTTTGGCAATGGCCATCACAATCCAAATTACACAGATCTTGTATATGGGATAACAACTGGCGTGAGTATTAACGCATATCTAAATTTGGAATTCTGTATGTTACTTCAATTGGCTAATTCTTATCTGTGTATCAGAAATTTGATGCCGTTGTTGGAGACGTAGCCATTGTCACAAGCCGTACAAGGCTTGTGGATTTTACCCTGCCATATACTGCTTCTGGACTAGTTGTTGTGGCCCCACTCAAAAAACTGAACACTGGTGCTTGGGCTTTCTTGCATCCATTTTCTCCAGCCATGTGGATGGTTACTGCTGCTTTCTTCCTTTTTATCGGAATAGTCGTCTGGATTCTGGAGCATAGGACGAACGATGAATTCCGAGGCCCACCGAGAAGACAATGCATTACAATTTTATGGTTAGGTCCTTGTCTGAGATCTTCTTCCATAGTTCATCCTATTAACATATTTGAGTTTGTCACTTGCACACTGAAAAAGAAAAGCAGCGAGAGAGGTACAAAATGCTGCTTATATCTCGCCATTTTGATAGGTTACAGTCATTGTTTTACTGGTAAGATGAAAACCAAGTGACAGGAGACTGCTGTACACAATTTCATAAAGTAGGCAAAGGGTTACTTCTAGGAATCCCATGTATCTGAGATTGGCATGGAAAAAATGTCTGAGTTTTGGAGCTTAAAGTGGCATTTTGTACTGCTCATCATATATGTAATTTGTCTTTGATCTTGTGCATCCCAAGAGTTTGTGTGTGTCCCTACTCTTATCTCGAACTAGACAACTAGGACAGGCCGATTACTCAAATCCATACTCTTTTTCTCCTCTTTCCCGCTGATGTCTCATTAAATTGTTTGCTGATCCATTTATTTCTTGTGAACTATGCAGGTTTAGCTTCTCAACTCTATTTTTTGCCCATAGTAAGTGGAAATAGAATCATGATTTCAGTCTTGATTATTGTCACTTTAATCTTATCATCTCTAATGTAACTCATTCTCTACTAATTTTGCAGAGGAGAACACAGTTAGCACTCTCGGCCGCCTTGTGCTGATCATATGGCTGTTTGTGGTTTTGATTATAAATTCTAGCTACACTGCAAGCTTAACATCCATTCTCACGGTGCAGCAGCTATATTCTCCAATCACAGGAATAGAAACCTTGAGGGAAATTGATGAACCGATTGGTTTCCAAGTTGGATCTTTTGCTGAACGTTATCTGAGTGAGGAGCTGAACGTGTCTAGATCTAGGCTTATTCCTCTTGGATCTCCGGAAGAATATGCCAAGGCACTTGATCTTGGCCCTGGCAAGGAGGGAGGCGTTGCTGCTGTAGTTGATGAACTTCTATATGTAGAAAATTTCATCTCTAGAGAGTGTAAATTCAGAGTTGTTGGTCATGAGTTTACCAAAAGCGGCTGGGGTTTCGTGAGTGTTGATTTTTCTCTGAGTTTTCCTTCTTATTTAGTATTGAACACATCAATAACTATTCTCCTGTTGCTCCTTTTGGTAATTCAGGCATTCCCACGAGACTCTCCATTGGCTATAGACATGTCAACTGCCATTTTGCAGCTATCCGAGAACGGCGATCTGCAACGGATACATGACAAATGGGTTGTGAAAAGTGCTTGCATCTCAGACAGTACAGATCTCAAATCAGACTCGCTTCAACTTAAGAGCTTCTGGGGTCTCTTTCTTATCTGTGGGACAGTGTGCTTCATTGCCCTTGCCATATACTGCCTTCAGATTATTCGTCAGCTATACCATTCTGATTCAAAAGAATCTGATCTGTCTAGCAGTAGTGGATCGCATCCGAACCGTCTTCGACGAATCATGTCGTTGTTTGATGAGAAGAAAGAACCAAGGCAAAGCAAACGAAGGAAGGTTGAGAAATCATCCGAAAATGATAAGAATGATGGTAATTTGGTGGTAAATCCTTGAGAAGTTTGTAGACAGAAACTGAAGCAACCAGCCAGGTTTACTAATTTCAGTCTGTCTAAATCCGGTTTGTACACTTAATTTTAGAACAAGAAATCAGAGGAAAGCATCTAAAAGAACAAAATGGACTAATTTGCAAAGGAATATATGAGGAAAAAAGGTGTAGTAAAGGGGGTGGTTCATGTTTTTCCTTCATTTTTGTCCCTTTTCAAAGGTTATTGCAACTTTAGAACACTGTCTTCAAATTTTACAAATGGATAGATAAAAAAGTCTCTTCCTTGAATTTGAATTCTAAACAAGCATTGTACAGCAATGCTAAAAAACGACCTAGACTCAAAGCAACCAACAAAAGACATGATGATGCCTAAGCTTCATAAACTTTGCACTCTTCATCAGCTGGGTTAGTCTGGCAGAAGTCCTCCAACGGATCTCCACTTTTTCCCGATCCCACTCCCGGCCATTTGCTTGCCACCAAATGAGCCAAGTCCACAACTCTTTGGCTGCAGACAACAAAAAGTTAATGAAACATCATATACGTTGGTTTATAATTTTGAAGGGAATCAATCATCCATTCCCATGAATGAAAGTCCTCACCTGTATCCCCATTCATTGTCGTACCAGGCCACGACCTTGAGCATATCATCTCCCATTACCATTGTTAATGAAGAGTCAATTGTGGAGGAAACATCAGTGCACTTAAAGTCCACAGAAACAAGAGGAATATCGCACACAGCTAGCACGCCCTTCAATGGTCCATCAGCTGCCTTTCTGAAGGCAGCATTGACATCATCTGCGGAGATTCCTTTCTTCGCAACGTTCACGACGAGGTCAACAACTGAAACATTTGGAGTAGGCACACGAAGTGCAATACCATTGAGCTTGCCCTTAAGCTGGGGCAGCACAAGGGATACGGCCTTTGCTGCACCAGTGCTTGTGGGGACAATGTTCAAGGCTGCGGCCCTGGCTCGTCTCAAGTCACGGTGTGATGCATCCAAAAGTCTCTGCATAACCCCCAAAATGTGACTCGAGGTTATAAGATTTCCTCTATCTCAAAAATCATCAATGCCATAGGATTCTACACACATTCATGATGTAATTAATTGTTCATATATTTTCTTTACCTGGTCTCCAGTGTAGGAGTGAGTGGTTGTCATCGTTCCCTTCACAATGCCTGAATTCAATCAAACACCAAGTGGTTAAAATCGGGAAACAATGCTCGTTGCCCAAAATGAAACTGATTGCCTACCAAATTCCTCATCAATGATCTTCACAAAAGGAGCAAGGCAATTGGTGGTGCAAGAAGCATTGCTGCATAAAAGTTTAAGAGCAAAAGCTAAAAACTTCAACAATCAGAAGCTTACTAACCAACCAAAAACAATTACTTAGCAGCTCAAAGGTCAAAAACAAATTCAGCTCCAAGAACGAAACCGTTACTGACCTAATGATGTTAGCAACATCATGGTAGTAATCTTTTTCGTTTACACCAACAACATATGTTGGAATATCAGCACCTTTTGCAGGAGCAGTGATGAGAACCTTCTTTGCACCTGCTTGGATGTGTTTCCCTGCCCCTGGGCCATCCACGAACACTCCTGTACCCTGCAAAGGCCATGGATATTGGTATTGATCGGGGCGGATAATCTGATAATTGATTGGGATGGACTTAAATCTACCTCAATAACGATGTCAATGCCTAACTCGCCCCAAGGAAGCTTGAGGGGGTCCCTGCTTGAGACAACCTTGATTGGCTTCCCATCAACAGATATGGTTTCATTGTCTACGATTTTCACCTCTGCCTTGAAAGTTCCCAGCATGGAATCATATTTTAGCAAGTGGGAGGCCTGAAATTTTTGGTATAATTCATCTTAAGTGGCGAGACTTTTGCTAACTATGTTCAAGTAGATAAAATGGCACTTGATCAATGTATTGAGAAGATATATATTGCTTACATTCTTAACACCACCACTGTCGTTGACAACTACAACCTCGAGAGGCGAGTCTTTCCTGCCATGCCAGCACCGCAGGAAGTTTCGGCCAATACGTCCAAATCCATTGATTGCCACCTTGAGTTTAGCCACTGTTTCTCCCCTAACCGGAAATGATCCTACTGCCTGTATGAAGAAAATGTTTCTATTCTGTTAGTAAGAACCACGATCAAGATGAGTTAACTCATAATTACTAAGATTAGTCAAACATGTAGATTTCTTCAAACTATATCAAATTTCTCAAACTACTGCGATCTCTTTTCATCCCATGAAATCATCTAGAATTTCAAACCACAAAACGAAGGGAAAAGGAAGAACCTTGGGAGTCAGTTGAGCAGCCACGACGTCGAAGAGGGATCCTTCTCTGCCATTGTTAGAGAAGGTCAGGCAAGCAGATCTAAGCCCATTGAACTCAGCAACATCCAGCCTCTGCAAATTGCAAATTCAAAACTAAACTATGAGGACAATTTAATGAAGTATCAGCTACCATTAAGTAGTTTGAGATATGAAGAGACAAACCTTGGATGAGCATCGAGGTCGGAAAGAATAGGAAGTCTTGGAAGGAAACCTTGTATTGGTGGGGATCCTTGTTGAAGCCAGAGCTGCGTGAGTGGCCATGGCTGCTAACTCAGGGGCTACGTAACTCCGGTTCACAAATGTATATCAATTGTAGAACTCTGAAATTGGCATTTGGGTTATACAGAAGCTGCCCTTTTTTAATCATAGATGGAAGGACTGTGGCAACTTGCAATCAAGTGATCTAGAGAGTGTTTTGTGGTGAGAAAGCTGCGAGGGGCAGATACATAAGATAAGGCAGTCTTTTTCGCCTATCAATTTCAGGAAGCCTCTGAACCACAGATCTTTCACCTATGTAACTTTCCAATAATGCCCTCAAGCTATACGTCGTTACAAGAGAATTGTTGGTATTAGTCCAAGCTGGCACCTGTTCAGTCTGACAAGTTACCGACGTTTCCCTCTCTAATGTCTGCCTCTCATTGTTCAAAGTTAATGAGTCATAGCCTATCCATCCACGTCATTTTCGCCCTTGGCTTGGGACAGCAAATACAGAGAAGACATTGGCCAGTGCCTTCACTCGATCCAACCAGACTTTCGCTTAAACAATAACGATTCATTCTTTTGTTTTTTTCTCCTCCAAGGTTCCACTATTTCTTCCCCTGTAATCTCCAGAATCTCGCCAAAAACCAGATATGAACCTTAAATATTAAGTTTTGCTACCTCGCTTTTCCCTGTTAAGATTTAGTTTTTAGCTGGAAGACAAAATGGACGCCCCAGCAACAATGGATCATTTGGCTCAAGACTGCCAGACAAGTTCAAAAATGCAAATAAGAGGAAGGAATGAAATATGTGATTTTCAAATACAAAACAATGGCTGTTCGTTTACAGAGTAGGAAACAGCAAGAATGCTCTTCTACAAACTATTCAACTTTAGAAGGAGCATCTGAGTGATCATAGCATCACATTACGTATTGATGTGTAATGCACATCAAAGTTCAGTTCCAAACGTTTCAAGACAGAAAATCAAAGATAATAGCTAGAAAATTAACTAATATTCTTAGTCCCGGTGGGCGGTGAAAACCAAGGTAACGATACTTTCAAATGGCAGGTTCAACTTCATCAGAGTTTACGGCCACTCCATTTGGGGAATCCTCCGTACGGAGCTGAGAAGAAACCTCATCAATGGCAGAGTTCAACTGTTCAATCTTCTGTGCCAGCACTTTTCTTGTTTTCTGCAATTTCAATAAAAAGCAAGTACATGTTCACACATCAAAAACCGAACAGGAACTGTTTAAGAAAAGCACGTAATATTATATTTCTTCTATAAAGGAAGTTCAGATTTAAAAGGGAAAAAAAATCCAGAATCAAAAACAAAATATTGTTATCTTAAAATTTTAGACAAATCCTACTGGAAAGGGCCCTGTGTTTAGTTCATAGATTAGTTTTGTATAATCTAGATGGGTGTAGATTTGCTTATCCTGATCCACAAGCTTGCAAATCTTCTAGACTACATACATACAACATATTATAGTCATATTTTATACTAATACCGACAAACCATATCTCATAAACCAAATGAAAGTGGGATATTTAGTCGATAAGCTTATTTGAATTGTGCAATTGAATCAGTAATCTGTATTTTTTTTTTTTTTTTTTTTTTGGTGGGTTTATAATTTGTTAAAATTAGTATGTACTATAGAAGAACTGTTTTAGATTCATGTGATATGAGTTTATGTGCTCCATAAATTAGAAAACTCGTATCCCAGGATAAGTAAATCCATACATATAAACTCGTATTCCAGTTTATGTACTCCTTTGACCTTATACTACACAAATTTTATGCAAAATTCAAATACCCCCTCGCAGAATTGTCAAAACTGAAGTTACACAAACACATTTTAGCATCTTTGATGAGAAGTTGATGACTGGTTGGAAAGAATATATATTTATTACTATTATTATTATTATTTTATATCTGCAAATGTTCGAGCCACCTTATCTCATGGGACAACTACTTGATCCTAGTACAAGTGGTTGCCAAGAAAACCAACAGAATTTTAAAATCATACGTAGGTGCCCACATGCTTTGAACTCATTCCCTCTTAACCCTTTTCTTTCCCAAGCTCCAATTATCATTCTGCCAACTCATGGTGTTTAAGAAGAAAGTGCAATGTTACGAATAAAATCCACGATTGGGTAAATCAATGTCAAGTGAAGACGAAATGTTCATTCACAAGATCACTCGCAACAAATAAAAAGAGATGAGTGGTTTTGCACCTCTACGGCTTTTTCTTCATCATATATGAACTTGGGAAGTTTCCTCATCAAATCTTTTCGGTCTGTTCCAGCAAGTGCCTTGCTAATCTATAATTCAAACACAAGATCAACTCTCAGTCATAAAAAAGACTAGGATTCTGCACTTGAAGCTCAGAGACAATAGTTGTGCATATTTCTACATACCTTCCCTAAGATAGTAACCATAGCACACAAGTAACAGGTATACTAGGTGAAATTTCCCATATGTACAATTTAGAGGTTAGATAAGAGATGAAAAAAGTTAAAAACCTGAGGGGCATATACACAGCCAAGCGTTCCAACTATGAGCCCTCCCAATACAAAACCTCCAATAAAAATGCCTGCACTGCTTGACCGTCCACCATCACTGCCACAAGGTGCATAATAAACTGCCGTCAGAGTATTTCAAATGAAGCATATAGGACGGACCCATCAAGACATATACAATAAAATAGACATCAACTTGTGCTATGTCCATTTGAAACATATAGGAATACTATTATTAGTTTCCACTCGGAAAAGCTTTACTAACAATTGTTACAGACTAGACATTATTCAACCCTAAGAGTTATTGTTTATTTATTAATTAGTAATTTTTTGGTATAAGAAATGAGGCTTTATAGACAAAGAGATAGAGAAACAATCTAGGCTTGGGGACGATGAATGATGCTTTATAGACAAATAGGGAGAGAAACAACCTGAGTGCGGGAAGAAAAATCCCCCTCACGAAAATAGACCATTGGAGCCTTCCAGTCATTAGTAATCATCAAAAGACTAAAATTACAAAAAAAAAAAAAAAGCTCGTTTGGAACACCACCACAATGCTAAGTGTTGTACACGATTACAAAAAGAATCCACCGTAGCCTCCTTGACTTTAAAAATCCTATTTGTTCTCTCCTTCCAAATTAACCAAAGGAGAGAATGGACTACAATTCCACAAAATGTTGGCCTTGCCTCTAAACACTGATCCCCCAAAATATTTTAGGAGCAAAAGGCCAAATCTCATAGGAAGGCACAAATCCAGACCGTAATCATACAGAGTAAACAGATAAAATTCAACAACTGTTTCATTTGAATTGGTTATCTAAAATGGGATGAGTACACACATTCATTATTATTTTTTTCCCTTCTTTTGGGTAGAAAATCTATATGCCTTCATTATGTTGATTTGATCAGTCTTTGACCAAATCAACGAGACTCAGTTTTGAGCATAGCAAACCAAACAGGCCCATCCTTTGGTTGCAAATCTGTTTGAACCAGCTAAAAATTAGTTATGTTCATGGTTGTTAACTACCTGAGATTAACACATTCAATTCAGCTCAGCACGGCAGTTCCTTTTCCAGTTATTGTGCACCACAATGATAAGCCTACCCACACAAAGACTCTAAACATGCATTCCTACCACGTAAATAGTTTCTCAATGTAGTGATCGATAATAATTTCTTCAAAAAATAGACTCCCTAGACTGTAATGCTATAATATGAGATGACTAAATGGCATATCGTTTTATTAGTGATTTCAAAGATTATACCTATATGCAGCTTGAACTGAAAGTGGCCGCCTAAATGTAGAAAGCTTGGCCTTTCCCACCCAACCAGGATTGAGTAACAAGCGGGTAGGGGAAACACTCCCAAATCGTTTATCAGCAGTTTTCAGATTTGATCCTGGCAGGAAAATTGGCGAGAGTAAACTTAGACTAATACAATTAATGGGTACATACATGTGCACTCTCCTTAGTTCTTCCAAATTATGAAAATGAGAGCAACTACCTACTAATCATAATTCAATCTTCCAACAGTTACAAAAATTTTCATTAATTTGGAAATCAAGACATCATCACGATGTAATAAAAACGATAAGATTAATAGCGCCTTTAGACATCATCAAGAAAGAATAAACAGCCCACCATAAACTGCACCAAAATGGAGGAAAATACACATTCCCCTCGCAAATTTCTCCTAGAAAAGGCCGTTTCTACGTAAGAACACAAAACCGATTTATGAGCTAAGAGGATGGTCAAAAGTAGCAGGTAGCTAACATTTGAATCTCGCTGTAACTTAATATAAAAATTAGAAGAAAACCCGGTATCTACCGATGGAAATGAGGGCATTTCGCGATGGAAAAATCGAGAACACAAGTCCTAAATCTCCCGCACTACAAGATCATCCCCAAAATTAAACCGGAGAGAGAAGTGTTACTAAGATGTGTAAATTGGAAAAGAAACTCACGAGCAACAGCTAAAATTGAATCGATACAAGAAAGAAAAAAAATACAGGATAAGAAATAACAAATGGGGAGCTTGTGTACTTACAACGAAAATCTAACACAAGATCAAATGCTGAAGAAATCAGAGAGTGAGAATTACCAGCTGATAACTGGAGTTGAGGGGTTTTCGTTAAAACCAACGAATTGGATATAGCAGACATCGTTGTGTTGAGTCCCAAAGATGAACAGAAGATAGCGAGAGAGTGCGGTTTTGGTTTGGAGGTGAACGTGGAAACGGGAAACGGGAAACAGATTATTACTAGGAAAATATTTTTCTTGTTCGATAATATCGATGGCCTTGAGGAAATTATTCCCTGCTTTGCGATCACGATAATCCCTTGAGCTCTTTTTTCCTGCCCTGTGATCTGATGTCAATCCTATCGACGCCCCGCTTTTTTCTGGGCTTTTGGCCCAACGTCAAATTAGGAACTTTCTCCCGGGCTTTATTTAAAGTTTTAAAAATAAAAATTTAAAGTGAAAGATATTATTTATCAAATTCCGCCAAGCGTTTGTGGATAGGGATATAATGTGGGCGCTTTACGAACACTTGCTCTGCGTAGTTCAACCGCCATGGCAGTGGCCATAACTAAGAGCTTGGATTCTTGTCCCATTCATCGCCTTCTTCCTCAAATTCGTTCACAATCCACGGCCAACAGAAGAGAAAATGCTAGCCAAGAATGGTTTTCTCTTCCAATTTCAAGAAGGTCTGTAATTTTGATCTCCTCGCTACCTCTCGCTCTTGTTTCCGTATCTCCGTCGTCCGAGGCAAGAGAGAGAAGGAGCAGGAAGACTATTCCTCTCGAGGACTATCTCACCAGCCGTTAGTAGTCTCAATCCTTCATGTATCGTTATCTTCTGAATTTCCTTTTAATACTTCAAATTGGTTGAAAATCCTGAAATCTTGATTAGTAATTACGACCTATTCTTCAAATTATATATCTACATTTTATAATCAACGGAAATAAAGTGGGAGTTTTGTTCGTTACGTGTTCAGCTTCTCGTGGAGTTTACAATTCTGTTTCCAGGACCTTAGAGGGATCTGTTATGTTTATCGATAACAATTTTTAAAAAAAAATTAAAAAAACCCGTCGAAATCTCACTTTAGTCGTTGGAGGATCTGGATTATGAGGAACATTTCTATGCAGCATTTTCTTTGATTCACATTGGCGATGACATTTTGATTGCAGCCAATGGACTGAAGTACTATGATATCGAGGAGGGAAAGGGTCCTGTGGCTGAGAAGGGTTCCACAGTACAGGTAATCTGTTTGGGACATTTTCAGAGCTGTTTTGCCTGTCTTTGAATTTTAACTTTTCTCTGTATTAGCTCTCTATTACAGGTTCACTTTGATTGCCTCTATAGAGGGATTACAGCTGTATCAAGTCGAGAATCTAAACTCTTGGCTGGAAATCGTATAATCGCCCAGGTTCTTGAACATTTTGCTTATGTGAACTTGATTTCGTTCATCAGTTGTTATCGAAAAAATTAGTGTGTACAAATGTGATGTTTAATATTGAAACTACATCATAGGATTAAATTTTCTTTAGTCAACAACTTCAGCTTTTAGGTCAATTCAAGTAACTAAGCGTCTGGATGTAATCTACAATTCATCTTTATTAGTTAGAGAATTCAATTTCTAATGTATGTTGACCCATGGTTTGATCAGCCTTATGAGTTCAAAGTAGGAGCCCCTCCCGGGAAGGAGAGGAAACGTGATTTTGTGGACAATCCAAATGGTCTGTTTTCAGCACAGGCTGCACCTAAACCCCCACCAGCAATGTACTCCATAACTGAAGGGATGAAAGTTGGGGGAAAGGTAAGTGCATTCTTCTATTCCAAACTTGCACAAGCACATGCTTGATTTGTATGTAATCTTCTTCTTCTCCATTATATTCTCTCAAGTCTTACCTTTTATTTTTGCGAGGATTTCTTTGACTCCATTTTCTTTCTTTGTGCAGCGAACGGTGATTGTTCCCCCTGAGGCTGGATATGGTCAAAAGGGAATGAATGAAATCCCAGTAAGTCCCTAAATTTCAATTGTAGATATTGTCGAAATCTCCATGATATTTTTTCATTTACATAAAGTAAGTCCATCATTTGCTTTTTATTATGTTTGACTTTTTGACCCAGCTATTTTTGAAATTTAGTAACATTTACATGTGAAGGCATGAAAACTCAGGGTCTAAAAAGGTTAGGCCCTGAATTTAAGTTGTAAATGTCAATAATTATCCACTACTTAAAGTACGTCAATCATTTACTTTTTTGTGACTTTTTTGACAGATCAATTATCCACAACTTTTTTTTACAGACTAACTATTTTTAAAACTTTAAAATTGCATTTTTAAAAATTTTTAAGTTAGTAAATGTTAGTGTCGAATTATCCACTAAATAAAGTAAGTCAATCATCTACCTTTTTTCATTTTTTATGCGTGGCTTTTTGACAGATCAACTATTTTTAAAATTGTATGATCACATTTGCATGTGAACCCATGAAAACATGGGATTAAACCCTGGTCTAACTCCTTGTTTGGTTTTGTTGTCATATCATTGAATTTGATCTCGGAACATTGCATTGAAAATGGTTTTTCTTTTATCATGAAACATGCGCATATATATTTGGTTTACTTTTTTTTGCCTATGGTCTTTAGTTTACAAATACCAAACCAAAAGATCTATATACTTCAAGGACAGAATATAAAAAATTGTTTAAGAGAAAAATTGAAACTTCAAATGTACTTTTAAAGTGAATAGAAATTACGAAACCATAAAAAAGTTGTAAAGGGTATATTTCATAAGTTTAAAAAGTATTGGCGGAATTAAAAAAATCATATCTAGTTTATGGACAAAAGCCATAATTTGGCCCCTTTTTGGTATTTTAGTGTAATTAGTGGAGGAATCCAAGAAATGGTGAAGTCAAGTGCCCTTTGGTTTACTTATGTTATTTATGCCAATTAGTGCGTGAAGGGTTGAGATAGAGATAAGATGACAACTTTTGAGTTGTATGGTTATCAGATGTACATGTAATCCTGCTTTGTATTGGCAGCCTGGAGCTACTTTTGAATTGAACATCGAGCTTTTAGAAGTGGTGCAGCCTGAAAAAGGTGGGGCCTGACCTGATTCGAGAAGCTGATTTTGATCCCCCACAGGACAAGAAGTTGAGCATTAGCTGACTTAGTCCTTTGGAAGGACGAGGAGAAGCACATCCTATTCTTGGGTAGGGGGAGTTTTTCAATGGAACCTTGAGCGATTAGTGTCAATAGAACGAAAATGTTAAGACCAGTTATTTTGTATCGTATCTTACCCCGACTGACTCATTGTGACGGTCCTTTAAAATATAACAAAAAGATCCACTCTTCTTGGTGCCAAACGCCGCACCAAATTTCTACTTCGGTCTTTGGCCGTGTCGCCTTTTCTCTGCCCCCCCTCTCTCTTGCTTTAACTTTTGAATCCGGTTGGATATTAATTGATAAGAGGTAGAGGGCGGCTCTGATAGGGAAAACGTGACAGCCTTATTTGTATATTGGTGTTATTGTTTTATCAGCAAAAGGAAAAAGCGGAAGTTTCAAGTGTTGTGGATATCATATTCAGAGAGAGAGACGCAATGAATTGGTGTTGCTGGCAAGGGGGATTGGATTGGATTGGATTGGATTGGATTGGATGATTGTCTGAAGTGACATTTTGTGGAGGGATTTTCCTTTCTTGATGGATCGAAAGTGCCTTGTCATTGCTGGGATGCCTCAGGGCTCCCACCCCCTTTCTGTGAAACCTCCTCCTCCTCTTCTTGACATTTTCCTTTTGGTCATTTAAGAAAATGGGAATACTGACTCAAATCAACAGACAGTTTGTCCACGCAACACGAACACTCTGTTGGTTTTCCCAAACCTCGGATTCAAGTCCAAGTTGAACCCGGTTTAAAAAGATTGAGCGAAGTGGAGTGTGTTGTGTTGTAATGCGGACGAAATGAGCGGGAGATGCGGTGTTCATACTTTTTGTAGCACCTAAATCCAACTACCTAAAAGAAAAAAGGATTTGCTCCGTATTTGATCTGATCGGATCGGATCAGATCACGAGCTGCTGCTCAATTGATTGATGGTGTTTGCGGGTTTCTAGCTCACTACTAATGATAGTGGTTTGGTTTAGGAGTTGGAATTGGAAAGGGTTTAGTTGTTGGAGGGTTGGGTTTTTGTTCTATTATTTACTTTATTGATACGAAACTGAATTTTTGGTCGGTTTTCAGGTATTTGTCATGCTGCGAGTTAAAATGAGTATTTTGTGGCGTTTTGGATGTTTTCATGCTTCCTTCCACTTTCAAAAAAATTTATTTGAAACTAATCACTGCCGTTGAGGAAGTAACTCATACGTCTTCTAATTTTGATTTAATATCTTACTCCTCTTCTGATCTGAACCCAAACTAAAGAGTTCTGCTTTCTCATACTTCTGCCCTAAAACGTTAATTTTGAAGGAGAACCTCAACAAGACATTCAGGTGGGAGTGGGAGAGTGTGTGTTGTTGTTGAATGAATATGAGTTCAGTCCTTCCTCATGATTCAAAGCAACATGGATGCTTATAATTTCACATGTAACTCATTGAAGGAATCCTCATGTTTGGAGGGCATTAATATTCTATAAGTAAAGATATAATATAATGTCGTATAAATAATTTTTAAAATTTTAAAATATTATTACACATTCTTCACCCATACAAAAATGAATTTAAATAAATAAGGTAAATATACAAACGCTGTTAGAAGTGCAGGTTAAACGAAAGCCGATTCCCGTGTCCAGTATAAACCCCCCCCCCCCCCCCCCCCCCCCCCCCCCCCCCCCCCCCCCCCCCCCCCCCCCCCCCCCCCCCCCCCCCCCCCCCCCCCCCCCCCCCCCCCCCCCCCAAATCCCCTCGAAACGACAGACGTTACGCTCACAGTTGATTTAAAACGACTGCTCTTCCCATCTCTTATCTTATACCCTCTTCCCTTATCTCGCCGCTCCAAATGCGTCCTTTTAGGTACCTCGCCGATGCCAACTCCTCCTCCATCTCCGACACGGTGGAGCCCGAGAGGTATGACTCCGACTTCGTCATAATCCTCGCCGCTCTTCTCTGCGCCTTGATATGCGTTCTTGGTCTCGTTGCTGTCGCCCGATGCGCCTGGCTACGCCACCTCGCTGGCGATGGAGGCGGCGCTGCTTCCACTCGTCCTCCTCCGCCTCCTGCCTCCAACAAAGGTCTCAAGAAGAAGATCCTGAGGTCTCTTCCCAAGTACACCTTCACCGCCGAGTTTGCTGCTCAGTTCTCAGATTGCGCGATCTGCCTCGCGGAGTTCGTTGTCGGTGATGAAATCCGCGTTCTGCCGCAGTGTGGCCATGGATTTCACGTGTCCTGCATCGATACGTGGTTCCGATCTCACTCCTCCTGTCCTTCATGCCGTCAGATTCTGGTGGTAAGTCAGTGCCAGAAGTGCGGCGGTTTTCCTGCGAGCTCGAGTTCGAACGGTGGGACTGAATCCAGAGTAAAAGATGGAGAAGATAAGAGGAATAGGTTCTTACCTTAGGCCTAGGTTTTGAACTACTGCGATTCTTGTTCCTTGCTTCCTCCGTGCTGTAAATATCTTTCTGAATCAAAATTCATGTAATTACAAGAAGTTGTGGATGTATTCAAATTGTAAGCGGAGGCGATTTCCCTGAATTTGAAATCTGCCGCTCTGGTACGTTCTATCGTGAATATTGACCTCAAATCTGTCGTCGATCTTCAGCCTCGGAACGTAACGGAGACGGCATAATTTTACAGTGCAGGCGCTCAAATCGGAAGGGGAACAGTGTTAGTAGTATCATGTGGATGGTGCACATTGTTTTATGTGGACAACAGTCAATGCGAATTGTTTATTTGCATCTTGGATCGCTCGCATTTTTCAGCTCGAAATGGCTTCCTCTGCCTGCATCTCTCTCTTCACAATGCCAATTTTTGTCTTTCCTGCGCCCAAGCCAAGTGGTGGGATGCGAAAACTTCTGAAAATGGAATCATTCTGCCTGCAAACTGCAACTGCTCCCTTTGTGATTAAAAATTTGCAACAGCCCATGGCTGCTGCTGCCGCTGCTCTGTCCTTTTCTCACCATCATCATAACTATCAATTTTATTTAACATAAACTTCATTATGTCTTCAGATTTGTAAAAAGTAAATAGACGAGGGATCTGAAAACAAAACCATTCTGGTTTAGTGAATAGAATTGAATGGGGGGATATGAAAATTAATGTAAAAAGTGAAAATATGTTTTTAGAAATAAAATTGTTTTTTATAAAAAAAAGCTTAGAAAATGAATGTTTTGTAGGAAAAAGAACTCATAATAGCAAGTTTGAAGGAATCAAAATCAAACAAATCCCACTTTTTTCTCTCTTCCTCTTTCCACATTGGAGTGGGAATTCAACTTTGTGAGATTTCCATTTCACATGCATTCTTTCTGCCTTCCCATTATCACACTTTTTCTCTCCCACTTTGAACCACGCACAGTGTTGTGGGAGATATCAACGTTATAATAAATGCGGCTAAATTCCAAGAAAACTTATTGATTAAATTAAGTAAACATATCATCTAAACTACTTATAATTGCAAATAAATTACTTTTTACTATTGAACATTTATGTATCGTAAAATAGATGCTTGGAAAATGGAGTAAAATAAAAGGAATTTAAAAGAAAAAAGTGTTGATGGAATAAATAAATAAAGGTAGGTAAGCATGTGTAGCCCCTTGTTTTTAAAATGGGAACTGGAAATGTGGGTTACCCAAAAAAGGAATTTCCATTTGTAATCCAAACAGTTTGCGGTTAAACCCCCAACCTAATTCCTATTTACTTTTTTTTAATTCCCCAACGCCACACTTTCCAATATTGCGGCCCTTTCTCCTTCTTTCTTTTTCTTTAGCGTCCTTAAACAAAATTCGTCCCTCTAGTGTACATAAATTTGTATATCATAATACCACACCACTTATCCTAGTAAGTAACACACACACACATATAATAATAATATAATAGTTATGTGGCAGTCATCACATGGGCATCATCATGTCTTTAATGCTTCTTACACTTCGTTTCAATTTCCAATTCATCTGCATACGTGGCACAATCTTAGCCAACAAATAAATCTCATTTCATAGGTACAACTTCAGAAATAACAGCACTTACCATTATTAAATAGAGAAAAATTAAATAGAGAAAAAAATTAAATAAATTAAATTGAATCGAACCCACAGATCCATTTTTGTTACTGTAGTCGAGATTTATCAATATCTTTGAATTCCATTTGGTTCCAAAAGCATAGGTATTCTTGGAAACCCTATCCTCCCGCGGCTCGTTCATTTGCTATGGCGCCTCTTTGCACGTTCCCGTCTCCAAAATTCTAATTTCCCGTTGGCTTTCTTTCACTATGTTTTCTTCCTGCACATGTAATGGCTTCCAATTGGACTCTTCAGCTACATTCTCATTCTTTCCAGGTACTCGCCTTCCGGTTGTCTTTCTTCCTTAGTTTTAATCATGTTTCTCTTAATTTCGTCGGGAAATGTTCTCTTCCATGTTTATTAACTTTTTAGATCGTATGTGCAGCCATCCGTATGGGCTCGAAAACCTCCTGCACTGTCCGGTATATTCGAACTCGGAATTGGTTATAAATGCACTGGCATTAGGTATGAGCATTTGAATTGGAATCGGCATGGAATGGATCGCAAGTCTCTGATTAGAGCGAGTTGGGGTTCCGGGAGCACTGATTCCGGCCGAAATGTCGAAGATGATGAAATTGTTGTCAAGAGTGGTACTGTTGCTGTGGCTTCCAAAGATTTCATCGGGAAAATGAAGGAGATGACTAGTTCCTCGCCTCTGGGCGTTTTCGTGGTAATACATTTTGTTTTTGATCGATTAGGAGTTTTTTATTATTATTTTTTTGTCCTCTCGAGAAAGGCGTTTGTAACAATTCTCTTCAACTGCTATACACACAATTTACACCTCTTTACCGCAAATGAAAGGAGAACTGTCTCCTAAATTATCATGGACCTTGAGTCCATGAGTACTACGTGATAGGAACCTGCGTTGCATCATGAATGGTTTTGAGAAAATGGTTTGGGATGGAATATCAGTGGACTGGATATAAGCATATGCAAGTTTTGAACGCAAAGAATTAAATGTAATTTGCAACAATGTATTGTGCCTTTTTCTTTAAACTCGAAACCTTTGTGAACGTACTCTTTGCGCAAATCATATATTTTGTTTTGGAGTTACCTTGCTATATCTTACTCTCCTATCACATTATGTTCCAGATGAACAAATGTACTCGAAATCGGCTTGCAATTGGGTTTTTCATTGTAACTGCTTGTTTAGCAATAGTTGCAAGAGTGTATTTCATGGGGAAGTCCAGGAACAGTCACTCTGGATCAGTGGCTGATCTTGTCAGGCGTGGTCAGCTAAGATCTGACAGAAGAGGCATGTATGAATTAAATCTTTGAATGCTTTGTCCTTTCGACTTGCTAAAATGTCATGTTATGTTATGTATTACTTGTTTCCATTATATTCTTATAGTTTTCTCTATAATCATCTTTTCTTCCAGTTCCAAGCCTTTAAAATACAACGATCCCTTTAACAACCCATTGGTGAAGGTTGACAAAAGCAATTCGTCTGTTGAAATGTGCGGAAAGGTTTATCGGTTGGCCCCAGTTACACTTACCAAGGAGGAACAAAGTATTCATCAGAAACGGAGGTCCCGGGCATATCAGTGGAAGAGGCCAACCATGTTTCTTAAGGAAGGAGATTCAATTCCTCCTGATGTTGACCCGGATTCAGTTAGGTGGATTCCTGCAAACCATCCTTTCGCAACAACAGCTAGTGATATTGACGAAGACTTAGCCCAGAACAACGTGTACCAAAAGCATGGTGTTCCTTTCCGTATTCAAGCTGAGCATGAGGCTCTGCAGAGAAAGCTGGAAGCACTCCAGAATGTGAGTACCTCTGAATCTCTGATACTTTGTACTGGTTTCTGTGGTGTCTTCATGTTCATTCCTTTAGTTACTAAATTCACATGTATCAATTGCTGCGTGTTAATGGGGAACTAAAATGAAGCAATATTCAAGTAGACAACTTAAGACGGCTCTCTCCCCTGGTTGGTGTTTTGCATAACAAAACTAATGACGAATGCCAAGTCCTTTTCTATCTTCTGCCTCTTTTTTGAATTTTACCAATTTATCCTCTCTTTTAATCGGCGCCCGATGGCCTTTCTAAAGATATTAAAAGCATTTCATCTATTTCTTCCAAGTTTAATCCCTTTCACATTCGGTGGACACCCCATCGGCTTCAAGAAGGAGAAGATTCAATTGATTCAATTATTTGAGTCTTTTTAGGACCACTTGGTTAGATAAAAATAGAAGAGCTTTATTAGGATAAAGGTAGATTCTCTTGCCTCTTCTGAGATTCTCCCGCTTTTGGATTCTCCCACTTTTGTTACTCACTCTTAGGTGGTGAAAGTTATATGCACCTCCTTTGCAATTATTGATCAAACTCTTTTTGTGCCAACTTGGAGTGCTTTTTAAATGCATCTTCCTCGTCTAAATTTGAGGCTTTTCTCACCCTTCGTGATTTCCTTTCTTCAATGAAATGAATTTAATTCTTCTGCAATCACAAATATCACTGAAAGATGAACTTTCTGGTTTTGCCTATATGTGAGAACGGATTGTATTCCTTGATGATTTGAATTATAACCTTCAAGAATTACATATCATTGGGTTAAGTTTTATAAATGTTCCCTTTGCGGATGCCAGCTAACGGTGTCCTTTTGATACATTCTAGTTCTGAGTATTTATTATACATATTTAGGGATATACTAGCGACAGAAGGACAGAACTCAGCATCTGTTGGATGAATTATTCGCATGCAGTTCTTGGTATTTAATTATGGTATTTATAATAAATAAACTTATTAAGAAAGGAAGCTAGAAAAAGAGTTGTAGGGATCCTTGAGAAAATGGAAAAGCTCTTATTTATTTATTTATTTATTGATTTAGAGGGAGAAATGGGGTGGGGAGTTTGGTTTTGGGGCGAGATTTAATGGTTATGCAGAAAAGAGCCTCAAATTCAGGTAATTACTCGTAGGAAGTTTACATCTAAACGCTTGTGATGTGTAGTGGACGTTTTAATCTTCATTAAATTTTTTATTGTTCATTTGGCGCACTACATCATCAAGTTGTTCCTCTTCCCTCCCATCTTAAAAAACATCAGTTTGTACGATAAATGATTATTATTTATTCTCATTTCCCGTTACCTGGGCCTTGGGTTAGATCGAGATTAATATGAAATTAATTATTCAAGTGATGATGCCTGTCCACTAAATTGTATTTAAGAGTCACCCTTTAATATTTATATTTACGTTTTTCGCAGGAACAGAAACTGAATAATTTATTTATAGATCCTGGAAGTGCCAAGGAGTTTGAGAGGCCTTTTAAATCAAAATCCAAGACAGATGAACAAGACGAACGGAGTTTTTCTGATCACCAAGCCGGGGAGTCCAAGCCTCCAAACTCGGGACCTCATCCAAGTTCTATCGGTGGTGTTCAATCAACATCTGATGAAGCACAGAAATCCTGAGGTCAGGGTTTTTTCTCCTGTGTTCATAAAGATAATCATTTTACC
The DNA here is from genome assembly GCF_002738345.1 of Cucurbita maxima. NCBI lineage: Eukaryota > Viridiplantae > Streptophyta > Magnoliopsida > Cucurbitales > Cucurbitaceae > Cucurbita > Cucurbita maxima. The sequence goes on from NW_019272022.1 coordinate 6,739,731, forward strand.
ATCCCAACAATCAATCAGGTTCCTCTAAATTTAGAATTTGTGTATTTAAAATGCAGGCTTGCTGTAAATAGGACTATCTTTTTGCCATTGGTTTTTTGCATCTGCAGAACGCATGAAGTTAGTTGTTGAGGCGCTTACTGTATAGTATCAATGCGTGCAGACTTGTTTCCGTAGGCCATCAGTAGTGAATGTATTTCTGTGTTTTGAGGCAGAACTTTCAAAAATATGTACTTTTGTTGAATTGGTATAATCGGTCAATTCTCTGCCTTATTGCATTCTCGATTGTAATCTGAAAATTGACTTGAACTGCTAACATTAACACATAAGATTGTTATTTGAATTCTGTAACTAAATACAAAATGAACTATGCAATTGCTCCTAATTCTCTCTTATTATTAACTGTAGAAGATAATAAATATGAACACCCGAACTCACTCCGCTGCGACCGCTATTGACCGTAATTCAAACGGCTTCTTCTTCTAGTTCACAAACTTTACATCCGGGTTTCGTATAGGTTTGAGCCACATGTCCGCCATTACCCTCGACGACAAGCTCCAAAGTAAATCTGGTCCCTTGGATGATAAATGCTTTCCCTTCTTCACCGCCTTCCCAATCCCATGCGCCACTAGCCACTGCATCGCCGTCAGCCTCTGCTTTTCGCTGTCCCACGCGTTCCTCTTCCCTCCGCCCCTCACCTTCAACCCACCCACGTGCAAGCTCGTCACCTTGAATCTTCTTTCCTCTTCGTATTTGCTTGATTTTTCTTCCATTTCTTCTTCCTTGGCGTGAATCAGACCCACCACAGGACCTCCCACGGCTTCGTATCGCCTTAGTGGGTCTCTTAACTGCACCACCACCGCCAGTGTGATGGATTCTGGATCTTCCAATTGGCTTGCAAATTTAGTGAAGTTGAATTTATTCATCCAGTCTTCGTACGGAACTGCACAATCCAGGGGGTGTATTTGATTTTGATCCTTTCCTCCAATTTTCACATTCAGAGACGAGACGTCAAATGGGGCTTCTTCCTCCGCCATTTCGGCCTGGATTTTCAAGGCTTCCACGCTCATTTCTTCGAGCTTTTGCAAAGAGAAGGCTAGAATCTCTTCGATGGTTAGAGGGATTTCGTTTAAGTTCCAAATTCCTGTCGAAATCCTCTCTTTCCTTCCCGTACTCAATGCGGTCACCATTGATTTTACTGCAGCAATGGCGCGGGCAGCGGTGGAACTTGCTCCTTCTTTGTTTCTCCCTTGAATTATTGCCGAAGCAATTCCTTCGAATGCTATTTGTTCTGCTGTTTTGCCCATCAGTTCATCCGTAGAAATCAATCCCATTACTTTGGAGCTCAGTTCCTCGACCCCGCTGCAAGTCATTCTCTGAAACAACTCGAATCCACTCAGCGACCCTGTGGAGGCTAAAATGAACGGTTTCGATATCTGCATCGCTAGTTTTGGAGTGTCCTTCCTTGAAACTTGGGTGTTTAATGGATTCATGGCGGCTAAGTAGCCTCCATCTCTGGTTTGAACAACGCAGCCCAGCCCCTTTCCAAGGTCTGAAAGGTACGATTTGGATTCAATTTCAGAGGAATCCTCTGTTTCTTCAAGTTGGTAACGACGGTTTTCAGGGTAATCGAGTTTGCTGTCTTTTTTGTATGAGCCATCCCCGTCTTCTTCCTCGAGCATCTGCAGAAATTCCCTTGTTACGTTTTCTTCATCGGCATCAAGCCTCTGCGAATCGGATTCTTCATCGTTTTTGCCCAGATTTTCATCTCCCATCATTGATTCCAGAGCTTTTATTTGCTGTGCAATGGAATCGAGTTCCGATAATCGATTCAAATGAGCCTGATCGTGTACAACCTCCTTGACTACCTCACTTGAAGTCGACTTTTCTTCCATGGATTTTTCAGATTCTTCTTTGTCCACTTCTTCCCCTTTGTCCTGAATCTCAACTCCTTTGTCGACAACTTGAAAGTCTGGGAGATCGAAATCTTCAATATTCGGTTCTTCTGATTTCTGAATGGACGGGGGAGTTGACGGAATCGGTGCTGGTTCATCCAAGTTCAGATCATCCATTCCTGTATGATCAGTTGTCGCTCTTGTTTGCGAAGGTGTCCACGCTTCGGTTTGAGCAGTTAATCTGGGACTAGGAACGCTGAAGGAGGTCTTCGATTGCTTTCTCCCGTAAGATTTTCCCGATTTGGAATCCTTCGACTGAGCTTGACTGTAAATTCCAACTCCTCCGTCTTTCTCCATAATCTGGAAGCCTAATTTGACGACGAGTTCTCCTCCTTTAGCTTTCCCCGCCAAATTGAAGCTTATATCCCACTGTCGAACTCGCGTTCCTTCGCTACTCTTCTCCATGGATTCTTCAATCAGCTTACTCAAATCCACTGCACTTCTCCCGAAATCAAGCTCTTGAGCATCTACAGCGAAAGCGTAAATCCAAAACGGACGAGGCTCGAATTTGAGAGGCTTTCCGTTACCAGAAGTGCAATAAACGTGAGATTTGAGGAACAGTGTCTCTTCAAAATCCGCAGCGCCTTGCGAAACCCTAGACGGCATTGTGTTGACTGCTCCATCTTTGGTCTCTTTCTTCCTCACGCAAACGGAAAGTCGAAGCCCATTCATGGAGGCGGGAAGGCCCTGAACGGTGACGACTTCAACAGAGAACAAGCAACTAATCTTCTGCATTCCGATGTGGGCGAGAGCCCGAATAGGCTTCCAATTCCAAATCCCCTTCTTCTCGGGGGCGGCTTCATCCAACTTCCTCAGCTCCGGCTGATTAGAAGAAACCGTGTTTGGTTGGGATTGGGAGTAATGATCGTCATCGAGCTTGGCGGGGGAACGCCATGGCGAGAGAGACATGCGCCGGGACCGGGGCTTGTTGATTGTGTGGATGGCCCTCACATCTTCAGAAGAGGGAATAGAAGGAAGAGAGGTCCGAGGAAGAACAAGCGAGGCTGTTCTTCGAGTAGTGGAGGAGGTGTGGGTTTGGTAGAGCGTTTGGCTGAGTGCCTCAAGCTCCTGGAGAAGGTGGGTATTGGAATCCCTTGTTTCCGGCGTGTCGTGATGAGTGGCCATTGATGAGGTTGGAGCCAAAAGTGCAGGAGGAGGAGGAAGAAGAGAAGCAGATAAGAGAAAAAGCGGGGAGCATGAAGAAAGTTGAGAGAGTAAGAGGTGGAGATATTGGGAGATACGATAGGCGAGAGAAAGCGGCGGGTGGAGCATGGAGAGCCAGGCAAAATTTTCTGGGCACAGAAGCTTGAGAGACACAGAAACGGACAGGCACCGCACACGGCTTCTTCTTCCATCTTCGGGTCCCTTCTGCATNCAATGCCCACTCTCTTCTCGCTCATGCCTCAATCATTGCTAATCTTCAAACTTCAACTGCCACTTTAATTTTTACCAATATTATCTCTGATCACAATTAAATAACAACTAACCGTGGTCGTAAAATAATTAATGCTATAACTAATTACAATAATTTTAACACTATTCCATCATAATACGTATACTTATTTTATTATTAATTTTTTTTTTTTTTTTTTTGACAAATTTTAGGTTTTGAAATGGGGTTAGAATTAGAATTATATGATTGAAGATGTAAAATTATGAGTGGGATGAGACGGGGGGGAGAGAGCGGGTCAAGTGGTTAAAAAGAAAGGAGTTAAAAAAAGAGCTGAATTTTTGGAAAGAATTGGACGTAATTGGTATGAGAGGGTGCATAAGTAGTAAAGGGTGAAAGAGAAGGAGAAAGAGAGAGAGAGCGAAGAAAATGTGGAAGAAGGAAGAGCATGAGCCGCCGCAGCAGCAAATGAGGCGGGAAACCGAAGAAGAGAAGGGTTCTGTGGAAGAACTGCTGCCCCTGGAGAGCAGTCCGTACGTGAAATACAAGGACTTGGAAGACTACAAAAACAAGGGGTATGGGGTGGAGGGGCATATTGAGCCCAAGCCCATTCAGGGCGGCGGCACCGATGCCCCCACCTTGTCCGGCAGCGGCTTCCCAGAGGTGGCTCCAGCCTCCATTGACGCCGTCACCAGACAAGGCCTCATCCACTGATATATGGGACTCTATTTTTTTAACAACATATCCAATGTGTTGAATTCTTTTTCTTTTTCTTTTTTTTTTTAATCACAATTCTGAATTAATTTGAGTAACAAAGTTGTCTATTTCTCTCCTTATAAACTCATAACTCACATTTACGACATATTCACAGTACCAAGTTTTCTTGCCGTGCATAAAATCACATGCACACAAATGGGTGAGATACCTAGTCAAAGGGCTAAACATGAATTACCGGTCATAGTTCAATTCACTATTATTTGGTATATTATTAATATATATATCAACCAACTAAAACTAAAAATAGTAAACCGAGGATATTTTAATATTAATAACAAAAAAAAAATATATATATATATATATATATACCATATAATCCATATATGATTTGTGTAACATATAGACATATTAATAAGCTATAATAATAAATATAGAAATGTTCTGTCAACAATAGAAAACTATCATACACATATTATTGGTCTATTAACAATACACACAAATATAAACCTGAAAGTTATCTATTGATGATACACTTTACCCATAAATGAAATAAAATGGTCTACAAATGAGCATAAAATTATTTATCAAATTATCATTAATTGACATTTACCAATAAATAAAATAAAAATAGTCTAAAATGGTACAATATGATAGAGCCTTATCACTTTGATATCACGATAGGTTACCAGTGAAAAATGAGAAAAAGAATTGTGAAAGTTTTGAAAATTGGAGTGTGAATGGGCCTACTAGCATTTTCCAGCTTAGAATGCAGGCCTGTAATCAGGGCCCAAATTGTTGTGTGAATGGGCCTACTAGCATTTTCCAGCTTAGAATGCAGGCCTGTAATCAGGGCCCAAATTGTTGTGTGAATGGGCCTACTAGCATTTTCCAGCTTAGAATGCAGGCCTGTAATCAGGGCCCAAATTGTTGTGTGAATGGGCCTACTAGCATTTTCCAGCTTAGAATGCAGGCCTGTAATCAGGGCCCAAATTGTTGTGTGAATGGGCCTACTAGCATTTTCCAGCTTAAACTGCAGGCCCAAAGTTGAGTGTGAATGGGCCTACTAGCATTTTCCAGCTTCACATGCAGGCCCGTATAAAGGCCCATTTTTTGAGCGGAATAGGCGTATATAGCGTAAATGGACCGACTTCGCTCTGGACTTGTAGATCTCTTCGTGTTGAAGATCCTTTCGGTGAAATCTGCAGAAAAATGACGTTGATGAAAGGAGAGCCGCTGGTGAGGAAGCTCGCCGTGTTCGCCAAGTACGTTGTTCTTCCGGGAGCCATGGCCGCAGCTCTCGTTTACTCTCCTCCAGATTATGCTTACTTCAAGAATGACGATAAGTCTTCCAAATAGGATTCTTTCCCATTCTTTCACCTATCGGTTCGTCTCGATCTGCCTTCTCTTAGGGCTAGCGTTTTATAATTTTCCTCGTTATGCTGTTCTCTTTCTAAAATTTTGATAGATGATTTGGTCTGATTGTGGGATGTTTTACGTGAACGAACGTGTTATCTGCTATTGAGGAAATGCTCGATGTGTTTGCAATTAGAATTGATGCTTTGTGCATCTGATAATCATCGATAAAAAAATTGATAATGTTTTAATTGATGAATATGTATTCGAGAGTTTGCTTAAGACGTATTTGAACTTTCACTACATTTATTATCCTGCCTCGCATAACTTCGACACGAATCATAACTTGATAATTCTTTTCTTTTTTTAATTTGAATTTGAATTTGAGTAGGCAGAATAAACTAAGTTTGAACTTGATGAAATATGTAGGCTCTATTAGATCCAACGTACAAGGTGTTCATCTTTTTATAGGATCACCATAATTGATTGTGTCGTCATCTAGATTACCAGTCATTTAATGGGCGTATTAGTAGTTGATCTCCCTAGTTTCCTCATTCATTTGCCTCTTGAACGTAAGGTTGCTTATTTTCGATAATAACCCCCCGGCACACTCAGGAAAAGAAAGAGCCTTTGCTGCTTGATAATTCCTTGATTCCTCTTTTCTTGACGTATGGGTTTCAAACTATCACTTAAATTTGCTGAACATGTTTGAGAATCACGTTCATTGCTATGTAAGCATTAGAAGCTTTTGTCTGGTTTATTTTCTTCCATTTGATAAAATTGGAATTGGAATTGATTTTCTGTTTTCTTGTGGTACAGGACCGTCTGATCATGTAGGCTTGCATTGGCAGATTTGTGTTCCTCTTTTGTTGATAATGGTGTGTAATGGACTTACTGTCATTATGTCTCAATAATTAGTCATTTGTTTTACTTTTGGGGCTTGGTCTTCGGAGAAAGAACAATGAATTGTTTCCTTGAGGAATACTCAAAATGGGAAGTATATGTTTCCTTTGCTTATTTTTCCCCCTCTTCTTGCCCTTGATAAATTTGAAGAAATTTTGTGGGCTATATGTCCATGGAAATGGTGACTGAACCATGAGACTGAAGTGGACATTGAATGGGATACATACATACCTGCAAAATCTCATGCTTGTATGAAAATGGTACAGTTGTAAAATGTTGGAAATGTGGATATCCCATGATCACACCAACATATATATTCATTCACGCAGAATGTATATTTACCAACCCTTTGGTCCTGTCCAGTGTTAATTTGAAATCAGTTTTTCGACCTTTACTGGATCCCAGGGCAAATCTCACCTTCCACCAGTGTTATCAAGTGATTTTTAAGTCAAATTACCACTGTTGTTTTGTGTTTGATTTTTCCCTCGGATCGTATACTTTAGTTAAAAGTTTCAAGATGTTTTTGTTGGGACTGCCATCAATTCTCTTCATGCCCCTCTGCTTAGCATCGATATTTCATAGCATTCCTTTGGAAGAGTAGTAATTTGAAGATTTACTCATATTTTAAGCAGTGCAGATGACATTAGCTCTGTCGCCCAATCTTTGGTGCGACCTTAAGTAGAAGGAAGCTCGAAATGAGAACGACAGGTTCAGGTAAGGGGGGGAGTGGTTTATGTAATTAAGTCTTTGCTGACTCCAGCAGAGGAAGGATATAACTGAATTGGGCCGCTGCATGAATTTGGGGCCTTAGCCTGTGTTTTGGAAATATATTTAAACAGAAATATTGGAAGGAATTTGTGTGCAATGATTGAGGGGAGGGGAGGGGAGGGGTGGGATGGCATGGCAACCATAGGATAATGGGACTACACTACACTACACTGCAAACTGTGTCAGGTATTCTTGTGGCCGAATAACTCTGTTTTTTATGAATGGGTTGGAGACAAAACAACAAAGGATTTGGGGTCCTTTGGTTCACAGTTGATTCAAGATTTTAGAATCCAAACCTGATTTTGATGGCCCCATGCCGTACTCGTTTTATTTTGTCATTATTCCTGCTGCGGAGTAGATATGTCTGTTCTCTGATATATACTAATAATTCTTAGGGGCTACTTTTCTGTGCCACTCGCGTGATTCAGATTCATCACAGCTTTATTTTCTTTACTAAATGATGCTCTTTAAATTTATTCCCACCACCTATTGCTCCTGTTCATTGCTATTATTGAGATGAGGAGGCTGAGGGCTGGCCTAGGGCAGAAGAAGCCCCTCCTTGGTCCTAAGCCAACCCACCCACAGCCCACAGCCCACAGCAAGAGCATGCATGCAACCACCACAGTACCATTGCCACCCTCTTCAAACTTCAAATACCTAGTAAATTGCAGGTGACGTCAAAATATACTTAGAAGGAACCTTGCAATCCCATCAATGTTGTCAAGTCAAGCTGAACCTGCCCTCACCTAACTCTCGATCTTTACTAGAGCGCCCATTTATGTTTATATTCCCAATCCCAGCATAATTGGGAATACTTCTATAAATACAAGACGCGTCTTAAGGCTTACGTAGAGAGGTGGATAATGGGTTTTAGAGAAGGGAAAGCATGGATTTTAAAGAGATATTTGGTACATGCAGACACGCAGATTGGACGCTACGCTACAGACGCATACTAGTTTACAACCACGTACTCGAGTACTAAAAAAGTAAGCGAAAAGTTAAAAAATACGAAAAAAGATGTTAAGCATCTAAAGGCCAAGATTCTCCATGGGCATGGACGACGTTGATGTGAGGATCTAACATTGTCTGATAGGCGGCCTTGGTGAAGGCGATTGAAGTTGATATGTCATGAACAGACACCTCAGCAGCCGCGGCTAGTGGTGAACTGCATTCCATTTCAAAAGACAAGGGATGTTGATGGTAAGAGGGGGGGTTTGGCTGCATCTTCATCATATCCATGAAGTCTGAGTTGGCCTCAGCGGGCTCGAAATGGGTTGTAAAGCTGGCCTCCGCTTTGAACTGTTTAAAGACATCACACTGTTGTTGCTGCTGCTGCTGCTTTAGTAGTGCTGTGGAATCTTGATGTGAGAGGAGAGAGTTGAAGAGAATCGATGGCAGCAGTGATGATGATGATGATGATGCGGACGGAGTATACGTGTTGTTGCTGTTGGCATTAGCAATGGGGTTTATGTTATTGCTGGTTATGGAGATGGTGTTGAATGGGGTAGGGGGTGGTGGTTTGTGTGAATAAGGGGGCTGCTCGTTCGAGGAAAGTAGGTTGGATTGGGACACGACTGAGCTTACGAAGCTCTTCAGGTCGTTTTCAGGAGGCTGATGAATCTGAAAAGGGTTTTGGAAAGCCTGCATTGCGGCTTGAGATTGACACTCTATTAGTGTTGTTGGAGTCGTCTCGAGCAACGGAGGCAAGGAGTTGGAAGTAGTGGACGATGATAAAGCAGCAGCAGCAGACTCCAGGAGATAAGCGTGACACGGGAACATTGGATTTTTCTTCTCCCCATTCTTGTGAAATATTCTGCAAATAACCCATTCTTCCTGCAACCGACACAAAAAAAAAAAAAAATAATAAATAAAAAATAAATAATCAAAAGAAGAATGAAAAGAAAAGTAAGGGCTACAGCACGTTGCGCCATTACAAGAGATAAAACTCAGCAGTAGTTAAATCAATCGCATCACATCAAAACTTACCCCCAAAGTAAATAATAGAAGAAGAACAGTGTAGCATTGGAACGAGGTAGTACTTTTATGGAATATATAAAATAAGTCAACCCGGAAGAGGACAAAAGAATAGGGTTAAGCATTGCAGGTTAATATAGCTTGATTTGCACGGTGCGAGAATGCACGTGCGGTGGCGGGGGAGAGTTCATTATTGGCATTACCTTGCAGGCATGGCGGTAAGAGAAATCGCCGTCTAAGCGGTACTCATGCATGACCCACTTGGTTTTCTCTCCACGCGGGGCTCTGCCTCTGTAGAACACCAGCGTCTTCTTCATCCCAAGTAGGGATCCATTGGATGCACTGTAAACTTCCCTGTCTTTTCCGGTGGCTTTCCAGTAACCAGCTCCGGTGGCCCTATTTGTTCTTAGCCCTGTTGGGTACTTCCGGTCACGCAAACTGTAGAAGTACCATTCTCTCTCGCCCATCTTTGCAACATCTGAAACGATCAACACACACAACAATGCATATTACTAAACTACCCCTTCTCTCTCCATCTCTTAGCAGTAGTTTGTGGGCAGTTGAGATAGTTTTACAGGGAGAGAGATTTTGTAGCGTTGTTAAATGGAAAAATAATCGTAGCTGCAACCCCACTGATGCATTAGATTGAAGTTGACATGAACCTACCTCTAGCGTTATGGCCACAAGAAAGATGCAACTTATGAACTTGAAAAGGGTGTGTTGCTTTTATCCCCTTTAACTTCAACTCCTCAGTTTGGACGTCACAAAAGTGATGATTAATAGGAAAAAAAAAAAACAAAACAAAAAAAAACAAAACAAAATCCACATTTTCTGTTCCTATCTTAGAGAAGAAATGGGAAGCAACGGCATTCCGTAAATCTACGATCACAGCAACAAAAAAAGTATGATATAGAGATGGAAGAAGGAAGATTTTGACACTAATTTTTAAAAACTGACGGTGAATGTTTGAAGTTACTTAATAATTAATGCTGCTGCTGCTGCTGCATGGGTGACTAAGGTGAGGAGAACCATAAACATAAGTGTAGTACGTACCTGGAAGCTCCCATGGTTCACATCGATTGAGGTCTACCTCAGCAATCTCCACCCCGCAGAAGCTGCCTTTGAAAACCTTTGAAGCCAAGTAAAATGTGATAAGTTCCTCATCAGTAGGGTGGAACCGAAACCCTGGGGGCAATCCCTGCTCGTTTAACTCTTCGCCATTTAGCTCGGATAAGATTTGCTCCATTGCCATCATGGTTGTCCGCAGATGTCCAGAGAGAGAGAGAGAGAGAGAGAGAGAGAGAGAGAGAGAGAGAGAGAGAGAGAGAGAGAGAGAGAGAGAGAGAAAGAGAGAGTTGAGGGAAAGAGACTGGGAGGAGAGAGTGATTATTATGAAGGAAGGGTAAATTATATAGGTATGATTATAAAGCGCTGAAACCAAAGTAAAGTGAAAGAAAAATATGAGGAGATGAGGATTTGAGATTCTTAAAACGCTTTCATGGGGGCCTACAGAAACGCACCTGAAAAAGGCCTTCCCTTCCCGGACTAGGTCGCCAACAAAATCATATTTTTATTAATATGTTTTTTTTTTTTTTTTTTTTTTTTTTTTTTTTTTTTTTTTTTTTTGTTNGGGGGCGGTTCGCTTGGAGAATGTTAAATGCAAAACTTGGGGTGATACAGGGATTCATGCGTGCGTATGTTTTGTTTGTTTTGAGTGTCAAAGTGAGATAATCTACATGAGGGAAAGGGAGACAAATAGTGAGATCATCCCACTAATTCTTTCCCGTGCCTTCCAAAAGTTAGTAGTCTATGGATTCATATGCTACATTATTGTGAATAATGCAAGCAGACCCCATTGGACAATAAAACTATCAACAGTGAAAAATGAGGGCATGGAAGGAAGGAAGGAAGGAAGGAAGGAAGGAAGGAAGAGAAGGGAGAGCCGAATGGAATAGAACTTACTAACTTAGGGTGGGGCTCTTGATTGTAATAAATGATTTGAATGCTTTGGTGGGCTGTATATGCAATGAAATCAGTCGGCGTTGCACGTGTACGTATCATCACCAAATAATAATAATAATAATAATAATAATAATAATAACAACAACAACAACAATTTATTTAATGAACACAAGAATAGTTATAACCACTGAGTGAAGTAAAAGATAATACAACTGCAACGCCAAAGATCTACTGATGCACTGTAATAGCCAAATAGGTAGGTTTACATAAGCCTATCTGGGCACCCTCTGCCCTCCTCTCGTTTTCTTTAAATTACTTTGAGCTGGAATGGGAACTCTTCACTGTTCCTCACCCACACGTAAGCCAAACCACACCTCTTCTGCTTGGCGTTTTAAGGATTTTTTTTTTTTCCCTAATCAATGGTCTTCGTGAGACGAATAGGAAAAGGAGACGTTGATGTGTGGCATTGTCAAACAAAAACTGTGGTCGAAAAAGTCAGTGCGGGGGCCATGAGAATTTAAGACATTGCACACTCCCATTCAATGCAAGGGCTGCTGCTTATTAATGTGTTCACAAAGATAATATCATTCTTATTATCTTTTTCTTTTTTGTAACTGGAAGAGGAATGAATGCATGCAATTACACCCACGCACGTGCCAAGGAAGGCTTGTTTTTTGTTATATTGGGAGGATGCAAATGAAAAGACAAGTCAATGTGTATAAAGGCAACAGGTTGCGTGGGACCTCAAATTCGTCGATTTCTCGTGTTTGATTCAAAACCGAGTGTAAAAAGGTAATATATATATACATACACACACACAAACAAGGCGAAGGAGTAACCACTAAGTACTAGTAAAGAGCAAGGAGGAGGTTGGGTGGCTCGACGAGTGGAGCTGCAAGGCAACGAAGCAGAAGAAAAGTGAAACTTTTGGATAATACAGGGACCACTCAGCAATAATCTCATAAGGAATGATTGGGGTTTGTGTTCAAATGTTATACAGAAAATAATATATATATATTAGAAATTCTCAATTCTCATTAATGAATTGAAAACAGAAAACGAGAAGGCAAGGCCATTTGGCGTTCTTCGACCCATTCCGTGTTTGTTAATTAACAACACCAATGCTTACAGCTCAAAGAAGTAGGGGCAGACTAGGTAATTTGCACCATCTCTTATAAGGGGAAAAAGAAAGAAAAGGAAAGCCCGTACAAATGGGAGCAGAAGGGGGGGGGGGGGGNGGGGGGGGGGGGGGGGAGGAGGGAGGAGGGGGACCACCAGCAAGGTAAAAAGGAAACGGAAGGGGGAGGGGAGAGAGTGGAGAAATAATTGGGGAGAGAGCGGGGCGGGGCGGGGCGGGGCGGGGCGGAGCAGAGCAGAACAGAACAGAACAGAACAGAACAGATATGTGTGAGACTGAGTGAGTGATGTGTGAAAAAGAAGTGCAATTATTAAACAACAATTGTCTCTTATTTACTCATCACTTCGTCTTGCTTTGCTGTCTTCACATTCCCATTCATTTTCCAAGCTCTTCAATTCCTTTCCCGTTTACCCTTACACACTCCCACTTTCACTTCCTTACCCTTTGGGCTTTCACCCCAACGCTACAGCCCACCGCCTGTGTCCATACTGGATTCTTTTCACTCCTCTTTGTTTCTTCCGTGACATTCACATACATTATGCATTTTTACGTTACTACAACAACTGGATGTCTAATAACTTATTGTACGATTCTATACGAAAAAAATCATAACTTTTTGTCCATTTACTAAAAATTCTATCTATGTAGCTTAAAAGGTTCCATCTGGCTTAGTAAAAAAAATGTAAAAATATCTATAATCGCATCCCACAGAAAAAACTATAATATTAATCATTCATGTCGTGTTAGCTATTTTACTTGAGAGCAATAACAACAGTGCTACCAAATTTTGCGGAAAAAAATGAAGATTAGTAGTTATATATATAATAATTTCCTCAAAGAACCAGAGTAAAAAAGCCATCAATCAATTTTTGCCTATATTATGTTTGAAATAATTAAACACACAAACCCAATAAAAATCTATTGCAAAACTAAAAAATAAAATAATGCAAAATCTTCTTGGTCCTGCTCAATTCCAAATTAAAACTAAGAAATTTATCCCATCTACTAAGAATATAAATACTAAGATGAACCATAAAACATATACCTTTTAGGTCATTGTTTCCAATTCTTCATTTATAATGTATAACATCCAACATTTATAATAATAAATCAATTTACATTATATATTTTTCGAAACAAGAATACATGTGTAGTATAAAAATACTGAGGGGGGCAAATTGCACCTATAAAGCAACACAACTTAGACTCGTTGCTGAGCTCCTCCTTATAAGTGGATTGGATCTACTTAATACCTCAATAATAATTAAAAATAAATAAAAATTCTTCCTCTGGTGTGAAGTGGAACTAAGTTTTCAAGTCATTCAGGAATTACATGAATGAGAATGACAGAAAGCGTAGATTCAAAGTCAGTTAATACACACAAACCAGTCTTAAAGTCTGGGTATCAATGTTCCTATATACAAATATATATTATATCACCTTTGCTTGTAAGCAACATTTTGTAAGCTACACACAAGCACATTCATTCAACCCTCCTTGTATAAATGGTTCCCTATATCTCTTCGTTTCCATCCAACCCTTTCTTTGTCTTCCTCCAATAAAAAATATTTGCGAATTCCAAACCTAGAGAGCTAGCAATGGCTCTGCCTAAGTCACTGCTTCTAGCGCTATGCGTGTGCGTTTTTGTCGTAGCAAGTTGTGGGAAGGACTTTTCAATCGTGGGTTACTCAGCAGAAGACTTAACTTCCATGGATAAACTTATTGAGCTCTTTGAAGAATGGATATCAAAGCACGGCAAGATTTATGAGACCATCGAAGAAAAGTGGAATAGATTTGAGGTGTTCAAAGACAACTTGAAGCACATTGATGAAACAAACAAGAAAGTGAGTAGTTATTGGCTTGGACTTAATGAGTTTGCTGATTTAACCCACCAAGAGTTCCAAAAGATGTATCTTGGCCTGAAAGTTGAGTCGTCTCGAACAAGGCAATCCCCAGAAGAGTTCACCTACAAGGATATTGTAGATTTGCCCAAGTCGGTGGATTGGAGAAAGAAAGGAGCTGTGACTCGTGTCAAGAACCAAGGTTCATGTGGTAAGTAATATGTCAACTCCCATTTTGCGTTCCTATATCTAACTTTATCTAATAAAGAAGAAACCAATATTCAGCAGTAATTTGAATGGGCTTTGAAATTACATAGGTAGCTGCTGGGCATTTTCCACTGTTGCTGCAGTTGAGGGGATAAATAAGATTGTTGCTGGAAATTTGACCTCGTTATCAGAGCAGGAACTAGTTGATTGCGATAGACCTTATAACAATGGGTGCCATGGGGGCCTCATGGACTACGCATTCTCTTTTATTGTCTCTAGTGGTGGACTTCACAAGGAAGAAGACTACCCTTATCTCGAGGAAGAAAGCACTTGCGAGAACAAAAAGGTAAAACTACCCACTGAACCCCGGAGCCCATTTTTGGGCATTACATTGGACCAGATGTATAAAACCATATCCAAAAAAGCTCAGAAATGTTCAAATTTCTTCCCTGCAGGGGGAACTGGAGGTAGTGACAATCTCTGGCTATAAGGACGTACCAGAGAACAATGAAGCCAGCCTCATAAAGGCATTGGCACACCAGCCACTCAGCGTGGCCATAGAAGCTTCAGGAAGAGATTTCCAATTCTACAGCGGGGTAAGCAAAATTTGGAACTGTTATGGATATTGCTGCATCTACTATTTGGCTCTAGTGCATAATAACATTACAACTTTGTGCAGGGCATTTTCGACGGACCCTGTGGAACAGAGCTTGATCATGGAGTCGCAGCCGTTGGATATGGATCATCAAAGGGAGTGGACTACATCATTGTGAAGAACTCGTGGGGACCCAAATGGGGAGAGAAGGGATTTATAAGAATGAAGAGGAACACTGGGAAGCCTGCAGGGCTCTGTGGAATCAATAAAATGGCTTCCTATCCTACTAAAAATAAGTGAAGAAAGTAACTATGTCTTGTTTCCTACATTATATTCCAAATATATGGCTTTGACTTTTATTTCTTTGTTTTCTTCTGTCTCCCACAGAGACATATAATTCTGAAGCATATGTATTGACAATGATACTGTGAGAGAAAAACGATGAAACATGAACCTCTGTTTGATACTGTAAGGCTTAGATCATATACGATTGGTTGAATGTAAGGCTTGCCAGCAGGGAAATAATCCAATCAGCTTTAGTACTTGTGATGAAGGGAATTAGTTGAGTAACTCTAGTAAACATAGTCAGATTCGTAGTCCATTACAGTTATTCGTTCCTTGATTTGGTAGAAATATGTTAAACTCCTCCATCATTTTTAACTACTCTACACTTTGATTTCTAAGACTTTCTAAGCCATGAATATCAAAGAGATGAAGATGTTGTGAAATTGTCGAGAAATACGCAAGAACATCGCAATTTCAGGCATAGTTGTATAAGTCGTCATACGCACCTGGAACTGCAGCCACCATAAGAATCACCATCAAGTATCGAGAACCTTGCACTCCCGCGATGATAGGTCCACTTGCCGATGGGCAGCAGGGGGAAGCAGAAGGAACTGAAAAGCCGAAGACTCGAAACATTACGGCTGCGTCCACGGCAGAGTCCATCATCGTGACCGTGAGGGTGGCTTTTCTGATGGTAAGGAGTTGGTCCGTTGAATAATCGTCAAGGTGGAAGAAAAAGCGAACAGAAACGAAAAGCATCCGTGAAAAGGGCGGTCGCAGCAATTACGATGAGTTTGAAAGGGGAATAGGTGAATTTTGGGGGTATGGAAGCAGTTTGAGCGCCAAATAGACCTAATTACTGCGCTCTTAAGTCTCTTATTATTTTGATTTAATTATAACCAACTTTATTTAAAATTCTTTTAATATGTAAACTGAAGTTGGGCGACGGAGAATGAGAAGAAGTGAAAGAGTGGCGTGATAAATTAAAGCTTTGGTTGGTGCCACTAGGAGTAGTGGGAGGCTGGTGGGTAGACGGTTATGTAGCGGTCAAGGTGATTTGGATGCTATAAGTTTGAAAGGGGTGTTACACATGACCCTGTTTTGAAAAACATGGAAAAGGGATTGGAAATCCGATGAAACGTACGCGATCTTCGAGAAGAATAATGAAGATTTGGGTGTCTGAAAATTCGAGATTCACAAAGTGAAGAAGAGTGAGTGAGGGGATTTCGGTAAAAGGAACTAAAGGGAAGTTGGACTCGTCAAACCCAATCATTCTGAATGCTTCAAGATATTGAAAACAGGGGATTCTTGAATCTTGGAGTGGGAATCCCATGACACACATTACAGCTTCCTCGTATTCTGCTTCCACCTCTCTGTCTGCTCTGTTGTCTTTGGAAAAAGTAAAGACTAGATTGAATCGGGGGTCGCTCTTCCGTCTAGGCCCCACTTTTCTTCTTCCAAACCCCCTCTATTTAAGCCCCCTCTCCTCCTCCTCTGCATTTCACTCTTCCAACTTCGAACATTTCTTTCAATCCATTCGCACCTAAACGGCTTCCATGGAGGTGCCATTCAACTTCAAACTTGTTCTGTTTCTTTTTGTCTTTTTTTCTTTTTTTCTTTTTTTTCTTTTTTTAGAGGAGACTAACGTTGTTCTTCGGCTGTGGTCTCAGACAGTTGAGTTCAAAGTAGATATGGTCGGAATCCACGAGAAAAGGCTCAGGAAATGTCTGTACAAATTGAAAGGTAAGTAGTGAAAAAGAGTGGAATGTGGGTGGTTAGATTAGATGCATGATCCAGACACACAAATCTTGATGTTTGCTTTCAATCCGTGTTGGACATTTCATTTGATTCAGGTGTGGAGAAGGTGGAGGTGGATGCGAACAGCCAGAAGGTGGCGGTGACCAGCTACATTCACCGGAACAAGATACTGAAAGCGATGAGGAGAAGTGGCCTGAAAGCCGATTTCTGGTCGGCCCAAAACGAGCTTCTTAATGCATACGCCGCCACTTATGGAGCCTTCAGATTCTGCTCCTACAACACCTTCTTTTAGAACTTTACCATTTTTTTTTTTTTTTCTGGGAGGGGTATAAATATTTTCATTTAAGCTGGCATTCGACTGCCCATTGTAATTTTAAACACAAGCAACTCCAAAACAAGTCTCAGAATGGATAGCTTTTAGTATTTTTAAAATTAGATTACCAATCCTTATTAAATATTTTAAAATAAATAAATTTAGGAATCTAATAAAAAAAAATATTTGAGCAATATATATCAAGAATGGGGATTGTTTACCACCCTTTTAAGTATGAGCAATCTTGGTTGATGATTTTGATGTGAAAGCCACCTGTGATCAATATCTTTTATTTTTTATTTTTTATTTTTGTAGATAAGTAGTAGTCATGTGTTACAAAATCAAAAGAACAATTATTAAACCTGACTGCTCAGCTTTTTTTTTTCTTTTTTTTTTTAGAAAATAATAAAAATTATAATTATTAAAGCTACCACTTTTAGTTGGACACCAAAAATTTAGCGTACAACAGAAGAATCCAATTGGAATAGGGTTGGATCTATCTCTCTACTCAATTTCCCCTCCTCTTCTTTCACTTCTCTGCAACACTTTCCTTACTTCCATTTCCCATCACACGCCATGCATTTCACCGCCAACCAAGGCATCCAAGGCAACACCTTCGCCGTCACCGGCGCATTGGGCTTCGTCGGCTCTGCCCTCTGCTTAGAGCTTGTCCGTAGAGGCGCTCTCCAGGTCCGAGCCTTTGACCTCCGTCCTGCCTCTCCTTGGTCCGATGACCTCAAGATTCACGGGGTCAACATCATCCAAGGTTCATCCCTATCTGCAATTCAGACCCCCTTTTACTGTTTATTTTGCGATTCTCCTCGGCGGTGCTATTATAATCTCTCTGCCTTACACATCCACTTTGATCGTCCTGTCGCTATTTGTCTCTACTTTACTCTTTTCTGGCTTTGATTCTCTCTCTCTGTAGTAGAGTAAAATTGTGTGCGACAGTAGGCTTCTTTCGACGCTAACTCTTGCAGTCATGTAGGGGATATTACCTGTAAAAAGGACGTGGAAAGAGCTCTTCGTGGTGTTGATTGTGTTTTCCACCTAGCAGCATATGGATTATCAGGGAAAGAAATGCTTCAAGTCGGTCGCATTGATGAGGTGAATATTAATGGAACATGCCATGTCTTGGATGCTTGCCTGGAGCACGGCGTTAGACGGCTTATATATATGAGCACGTATAATGTAGTGTTTGGAGGTCAAGAGATTGTTAACGGAAATGAGGGATTACCTTATTTCCCAATTGATGATCACGTTGATGCATATAGTCGAAGTAAATCCATTGCAGAACGATTAGTTCTGAAGACCAACGGGCGCCCCTTAAAGTAAGTGAAATCACTACTTTCTACTTCCGTGGTTTTGGCTTTTCTGGTTTGTTTACTCGTATTGGATTGCGCTTACTGCAACCATTAGTCTTTACTTTCTTGCGCAAGAATGTATAATAACATTAGCTTCGCCTTTGGAGGACAGGGATGGCAAATGTTTTCACACCTGTGCTATACGTTCCTGTGCTATCTACGGACCTGGGGAAGAGAGGCATTTTCCTAGGATTGTCTCCTTAGCAAAGTTAGGCTTGCTACCATTCAGAGTTGGGAAACCAAGTGTTAAAACAGACTGGATCTATGTGGATAATCTCGTGCTTGCTTTAGTATTGGCAAGCATGGGGCTTCTGGATGATACTCCTGGTAAAGGAAGAGGCCCAATAGCTGCTGGCCAGCCGTATTATGTATCAGATGGTAACTCCACAGAATTTCTTACGTTTTACAACCCTCCCATCTACTCTTTGTAGATTGCTTTAATGTCGTGCTGTGCTGTTTCTATTCTTATCAGGTTATCCAGTTAATTCCTTTGAATTCGTTCAACCACTGCTCAATAGCTTAGGTTATGAGTGGCCAAAGTTTTACATGCCTGTTTCTAAAGCTCTTCTCTTGGGGAAGTTTTTTGCTGCGTTGTACACAATATTATATCCTTGGTTGAATAGATGGTGGCTTCCACATCCCTTGATGCTTCCCGCTGAGATTTACAAGGTTTGTTTATTTTGTTTTATTCTTTTATGCTTGTGTCTGCTAACATGCAAATGGCCCTACTGAATGTTTGGACATCGACTTGCAACCAAGAATTCTCTCCTTGACCATCCCAATAATGCTCCTTCGTAGTGTGAAGAATGATTCCATGCTGAGTTAATACAACAGTTCTTAATCAATTCCTCTGAATCCTAATTAGTTGTTTGCCTATATCGCCACAGGTTGGCATCAGCAATTATTTCTCGCATCTTAAAGCCAAGGAGGAGTTGGGCTATATTCCAATGGTGAGTTCGAAGGAGGGCATGGCTGCGACCATCTCATATTGGCAGGAGAGGAAGAGGAAGAGCCTCGATGGGCCAACAATATATGCGTGGCTGTTTTCTGTTGTTGGAATGAGCATGCTGTTTAGTGCAGCTTTCCTTCCAGACGTTGGACCTGTTCCATTCTTCAAAGCTATCAGCCTTTTGTTCTTTAGGTCGATTCAAGTGGTGAGGATGGTGTTTCTTGTAGCCTTTCTACTGCACGTTGGTGAGAGCATATATGCATGGTTCTTAGCAAGAAAGGTCGATCCTGCTAACTCCAGGGGATGGTTTTGGCAAACTTTTGCTCTAGGCTACTTTTCCTTGCGTTTCTTGTTGAGAAGAGCAAGGAGTCAATAGGGGAACTCGCGTTACTTCTAACCATTGTAAGATAAAACTTGAGAAAATGTAAAGGAGAATTTGAGAGAAGAAATATAGCCTGTTGTTGTGATAATCTTGAGTTTATAGCATCGATGCTACAACGGCTGTAATTTCAATAAATTCATTATTTGTAATTCTAAAACAAAACAACACAACTATTTCACAATCTTCTAATTCCTAACCGATACTAAGGGCAAGGATCCATCCAAGCCAACCCAATCTGGAAAGAGTTACATCATCCTTTTAAGGCTTAGCTAGAACTACGGGTGCATCTAAAGCAAATTAGAAAATAGAGCACCAAACTAAACTCCCGGCTGGCTGGCCCGCCCTATTAGCAAATCAAGTGAGTTAACGAAGCAGCTCCAGTTTCACTTCCAAGATGCGGTGTTATTGCAGGCTCCACCACTCTGATTAAACGGACTCCCTTGCCCTCCTGAGGATTCACTGAGAGCCCCACGTGATTGCGGACTGCTCGCCCCTGTCATTCCAGCACGGATCGGAGCGAGTTTATGTGGTGCAGTAACAGGCCGCTGTTCTATTTGGTTTGCTTGTTTCAACTCCTTCTGCCCCCCATCGTTCACAAAGCTCCCCACCACCACCTATTAATCCGATGGTAACCCGATAACAACCAATGCATAATCAATAACAACATCACTAAACGAGAGCAGTGCCGATGTGAAAAATGAAAAACGTTCTAAAAACAATGAACAGTATTGTGATAGAGAAGTACGAACACTGTCGTGGGATAAGCTAATGTACCTGAACGGGAGAGGCTGCCGTTAGAAGACCAGCCACCCCACCACCCAAAACTCTACCATCTGGTCCAGACAATGAAACACTTAAATCCCCAGTTCGGCTACGCTGACCACCATTCTCGGTGAGAAGATATAACCCAGATAGTGACAAAATCTCAAATCGCCCCTGCACAACAAATAATGCTTCATCATCACTCAATTCATGAACATGTTTGAATTGTGCTTCTAACGCCCCGCTGAACCATTTTACTCCAAATAAATTGATTTGGCGAACCACTGAGAGGCAGACTAAAATATGAGAAAAGCAATTAGCCTTATGGAAATTAGTTTTCTTTCCATCCCTTTCCAAATCCATTGGATAAAATCTTTTTTATGTTCTCTTACTTCACCATAGTTCGTTTAATAACAGTGATAAATGAACCCGGGTTCAATAAACCTACCCACATTCCAGCGAAACTATTAATCCCATAGAAACCAAGAACAAGGTCTGTTTAACAATCAATTCTCTCAAATAGCTATTAATTTGGGGACTAACTTCTTCAATGACTATAAATTGTTATCCGCACAAGAAAATGTTAAGTATTCAAAATGGAAGCCGTACTAAATCACAACTTCAGTTGAAAAGAACCAGATGAACGAACCTCATAAGTCACGGTTCCACCAGACATGGCTGGTTGACGTAGAGTCACGTTGGATATAGCTCCATTTGCTGAAAGAATACAAACAGCTCTAGGACCATTCTGTGAGATTGACATTATTTTTGAAGACACGTCCTGGAAAACATAACAAAAATTCAGATTGCAGTCCTAACTAAAATATGAAATCGAGTATAACTGCACATTAATCAAAACATCGCAATGGTTATTCAAATTAACATTGATTGCACCTGATTACCTTCCATGATGGACATACAACGTGAAGTTTTCATAATAAGACGTCCAAACATTAACGTGATGTACTCATTCAATTAGGTGGACAAAGAAAACAAGGTTGAAATAGCAATGAAAGAAAAATAAAACAGGCAAAAACATGAACCTCTCCAGCTTTCACGGTGATGACATGTGGGGTAAATCCAACTCCGGCTGATCCTACAATTACAATCATACATTATTTTAAGCTGTAGCCTGTAATGGCATTATCAAAGTTGAAATTAAGCCTGAAGAATCAAGACTCTAAAATTGACATGCCTGTGAAGGCAAGACTCAGTGGCAGAAGGTACTTAAAAAAAGAAAGAAGCCATGGCAGTAATGGGGAGGGGCAGAGAGCAATGATTTTAGATATGAAGGAAGCAGAATCAGCTAATTGCCTCTTCTAGTTTATCGAGAACCACCGACAGTTGCACTTGTATATTCTTTTTATAACATTGGAAAATTAAATATAGACGAACAGGTCAAAAGTGCTTAACCGGTTAGCCCACTTGTAAGTTTAAAATTAACTAAGCTGAATAATTATATCATTAAAAAATCTTGTGACCAAAACAAATGCCCAGGAAACCAAAAGGACGTGGAATATGTAGAGTTACCCAAGGCATCCAGCTGCTGCTTTTTGCCAGAGCCAGGGGGTCTGCCTCTGGCTTTCTTCAAAGTTGGAGAGGCTGATCCTCCCGACGGAGTCACGCCAGTGGGTGGAGGAGAGAAACCTCCACCGGACTGAGTTGCAGCGGCGGAGGGGTCTGCAGAGGCCACTGCCATACTGCCATCTGGCCCATACTTCCTAGGCCTCCCTCTCTTCCTCTTGACAGGCTCGCTTTGCGTATTCATGCCAACGAAAGCTTCACGAGGAGAAACATCGGCACCGGCATTACCGGAAACACCGACGCCGGGGGACTGGTAGGTGGGCGAGACGGAGGAGGCGGGCTTGTAGACGCCGTCGGCGCCGAAGGGCAAATGCAAGCCAGGCAAGACCGACTGTTGTGACTGTACTGGACTCTTCTGGAAACCGATGGTGAAGGGTTCGCCGCTGGTCATCACTCCGGTCTCAGATCCCGTCATTCTTCTCCAGCGCTGGAATCAAAATTCCATACAGGGAAGTCCCAGTCCCTGACCAAACAAACAAACAAACAAACATAATCCATCTTCAAAAAAAAAAAAAAAGAAAAAAGAAAAGAAGCACAAATTGCAGGGTGCAACACTCGGAGAAGTTCGGNCAACCATTCACAAGATTTTACAGCTTCAACAAATTCTAAAAAAAAAAAACAAAAAAAAAAAAAAAACAATAATTGTTTTGACTCCACTCGGTAACTCAGTGTCGGGGAAATAATTATTTAGTGGGGGAAATGTGAATTTTCCAAAAAAGAAAAGAAAAGAAAAGAAAAAGAAAAGAGAATTTAGAAATAGGGATTAAAATCCAGAAGCGCCTCATTATATAATACTGAAAATGCCTAAAGCCACCAACCCGACCTTAAAACTCGGAACAGAATCAGTAAAAGTGGAAGAAAAACAAACCCTAATAGCGTCAAAACTTGCACAAAATTATAGTTTTCAACCACAGATCTTAACAGTCGCCACTGAGGAAGAAGAAAACCCACATGATTCAGTAAGAAATTATTTTCTATAAAAAATTGAATTTCACAGTAAAAGATTCTCCGAAAATACAAAAATGACTAAAAATATGAGAAGAAGATGGGAAAAAAATTAGAAAAATCCAATAAACTTACCAATAATACACGAAAAATAGCAGAGACGAAAAACAACAAGGGGAAAGAAATTGGAAGGCTTCGGAACGAAAAGCAACTCAGCCCCAAGGGTTTTTTTTTTTCTTTTTTTCTTGGAGAAATGCAGGAATTCTGAATATTTGGTGATAATTTATTATTGTTTTAATTATTAATAATATTTTGACGAGAAATCCGTGGATGTGTAAAAAGAAACCGATGGGTAATTTTGGTATTTAAAAATAATATCATTAATTATATTGCTTTACGGCTTTGGATACTCACTTCCTCAATAATAGACCGCTGTCTAATTATTCTAAATTATGCCCTCCTATCTTTTTTTCACCGTCTTTCAAATAATAATAATAATAATAAATGCTGACATTTATTTAGATTTAGTCATATTTACGACTGCTTTTTTTTTTTTTTTTATTCGTTTATATATTTACTGTAGTTTAAATTTAGAAATTATTATACTAATTTCAATTTTTCTTTATATGATATTTAGATTTAAAATAATTTTATTATTGCATAGGCTTTAAATTTTCAACTTTTTATTATACTCGATAAAACAGCAAAATAATTTCTTATACTAATGATCAAGAAATCCTTGTAAATGGGAGTTGATGAATACTTGTAAATAATTTTTATACAAAGAACGAAAGTAATCCAAAATAAAAAATTAATTATTTTTATTTCATAACTTATAAAATCAAACCCATGGATGAATATACAAGTAATTTACTTCTTTATATGTCTAATATGAAACGTAATTTCATTTTCTTTTTTAGTGAAAAGAGTGAATTATTCACTGTACTTAAATGTAAAAATAAAAAATTGAAAAAAAAAAGGGAAAAAATTCATTAATTTGAGATTTACCATTTTTAAGGCCCTAAATTTTAATATTTTATCTAGAATGCAGGAGAAATTAAGGGAGAGGTGAGTATGATAAAAATTAATTCATAAATAGAAATTGGGCTGACGTGGAGGGACAGCGCTTATGTGAACTTTAAGAATTTGAATTTCGAAAACATATAACCGTTGGCATCTGCAAGCACAACGGTCACAAGTCCCTCCCGAAGTTTCATATATATCTGACGCTCCCATCAGACTTCCATTCATTTTCCGTGGTGAAAGGGAGAGAGTCTTTGCGAGAAAGTTCAGTTTCAGAGAGACACAGAAATGGAGAAGGGGCCGACCACTGTTTCAGCCATGGAGGCGTTCGAGAAGCTAGAGAAGGTCGGAGAAGGAACTTATGGCAAAGTTTATAGGGCAAGGGAGAAGGCCACCGGCAAGATTGTAGCGCTTAAGAAGACGCGCCTCCACGAGGACGAGGAAGGTGTTCCTCCCACTACTCTTAGAGAGGTTTCAATTCTTCGAATGCTTTCTCGGGATCCTCATATTGTTAGGTAACCCCCTTCTCACTTCTCTCTTGATCGATTCTTTTCTCCTAAAAATCGTGTTTTGGTGTGCTTCCAATTTTTAGGGTTATAATAATTATTTTGGATTTCTATTTCTTGGATCGTCAATGCTTTTTTTCTTCTTTTCACCGATCTAACTATTGTTTCGATTTTGGGTCCCCGTACAAATTAGGTTTGAATTTTTTAGGGTTCCGTATCTTGTTTGTAGTTTGAATTTGGGGTCCTGCACATCTGGTTCTTGATGATCTTGTTGTTTCTCTCTTCTCCACATGTCAACTGTCAATTCTCTTCTGATGATCGTTATAAACGAATTGGTACAGGTTGATGGATGTGAAACAAGGGCAGAACAAGGAAGGGAAAACCGTTCTTTACTTGGTGTTTGAATACATGGATACTGATCTGAAAAAATTCATCAAGAGTTTTCGTCATACGGGAGAAAGCATTCCCGTCAACACTGTCAAGGTACGGAGAAATGCTGTTTTTAGCTTTCATTTTTATCTAGAAATTACTGCTATGTTATTGCCTCTCAATCGCCCATCTCAATCGCCCATAGAGTTTAACATTTCTGTTTTACTTTGAAGAGTCTGATGTACCAACTCTGCAAGGGCGTTGCCTTCTGCCATGGTCATGGAATCCTGCACAGGTAATCTTCACTCTACTTGGGACTATAGTGTAGTGATAGTTGTGAAGTAAACGCAATCTAATTCTCTGCTTCTAATTTTATTTCAGGGACCTGAAACCACACAATCTCTTGATGGACCGAAAGACTATGATGCTCAAAATTGCAGACCTTGGACTCGCTCGAGCATTTACTTTGCCAATTAAGAAGTATACTCACGAGGCAAGTCATATATATATATATTGAGTTTCTGTTTTCTCTAGTTGTGTTTTACACATGGCGTGGTAGAATTAGAACGATCCATTGTTTTGTGTCCTCCAGATACTGACCCTCTGGTATAGAGCTCCTGAAGTTCTGTTGGGAGCTACTCATTACTCCACTGCTGTAGATATATGGTCTGTTGGCTGCATATTCGGTATCTTTCTATCCCGTAATTAGTAGCTTTTTATAATTTTTTTGTTTCTGAATTCCATGTATACGCATCGTAAACTTGTTTCTTTTGATAAATTCAGCCGAACTTGCCACCAAGCAGGCGCTCTTTCCTGGAGATTCTGAGTTGCAACAGCTCCTTCATATCTTCAGGTGCTGATGCCACTGCCTTCTTCTTGTCATAACGTTAACAAATGGGTCGTCAACCTTTTTGACAAAGATGTTGTGGGAATTTTGTGTGCAGGCTATTAGGGACCCCGAATGAAAAAGTTTGGCCTGGTGTGAGCAAACTAATGAACTGGCACGAGTATCCCCAGTGGAACCCCCAAAGCCTTTCAACAGCTGTCCCCAACTTGGATGATAAAGCGCTCGATCTGCTTGCAGTAAGTGATCTGCTAAAATGTTTTCGTATATGTAGATGGATAAATGTGTTGATGGTAGTGGTATCTAATTAGAGGAAGAATGGTTTGTGCAGCAAATGTTGAAGTATGAACCCTCAAAGCGTATTTCAGCGAAGAGAGCAATGGAACATCCTTATTTTGATGACTTGAACAAGGCATATCTCTGATGCCGTGTTGAAGATGATTTGATTAGCGGCTTTCTTCATGAAGGGAAGGAGAAGAGAAGGGGTTGCTTTTCTCAAGCAGAAATTTGGAGTATATTGTAGAGAAAAAGGGATGGCTGTTTTGTTTGTTGTGTAAGGGATGGCTATTTTGTTTGTTGTGTAACCAAAATGATCAAACCAGTTTTTAATCAGTCGGTATTTCGTGTGAAGAAATACTGGCTTACCTTTTGGAAATCTCGTGTTGTTCAACACTTGTTAAATTTCAAGCTGACAAGGCAAAGTGGCAGAAAACAGTAGTACAGTTTGACGGTGTGGTCGAGTAATGAGGTAGAGTATATCATATCTCAATCATACTAATTTGTTGGCCAACACCAGGACCCCCTCCATATATATACATACAGGCACACGCCTTAAGCCCAGACAGAACCTTTAAAACCCAACTCCTCCTGTGGTAGGAGCCATTATAAAGCCCAATAGGTTATATCACACAAAGGTAAAACTTTGAGAGGAGTAAAAAAGGTAAAACTTTGAGATCTCGTATCATTGGGGGAAAAGAAAATTTGGAAATTAGTGAAAGCTAATTTACATTTTAGGCACATGTATGGCACATGTATAATTCTCCGACCAGATGACTTATAGAGTCGAGAGGTTACGGCGTAATCCCGGAAGCGTACGACAGGCCAAGCAAACACTCCCACTCCCATTGCCGAATGCATATATATGAGCGCTCCTTTTAATTCCCACCTCTCCGTAACATACACACGGGCGCCCCAAGGCAGGCAGCCGGAGACAAACCCTTTCACTTCCTTTACTTTCCCTCCATTTCATCAATCTCGCTCCATCACTTTCCATGTCGATTGCTCCTTTTGCGGACTGCTCATCGCGCATGTGCCCGCTCTGTATGTTTCAATGTATATTGCACAACGATTGAACGCCCTACTCCACCTTCTCCCCTCAATACCTCTGCTGCGTCACATCATCCTCGGTAATCCATATTTCACAGGCGAGCTTCTGAGCTATTATGCTCTTCTTCTTCCTTTTCTTTCTGCTATGCCTTCTCTGGACCAATTTTGCTTGTTTCTGTTCCGACAGAAGGAAATGAACAATTTTTTCTTTTTCTATGCCCTTCCTCCGACTATCTATCGGATTGGAAAATAGAAAATCATAATATATATGTATCTTTTGAGGGCGATTGTTTTTCCATTTCCACCCATATGAAGTTCTCTCCTCCTTATTATGGCTGTTTAATCGGTGGCATTTATATGATTCGTTTTTCTTGCTTATGGGAGCATCGCACAGTCTCAATTTTGTCGCCATCAGTGGAATAAGCTTTGTTTTTATTATCATTTTGATAGTGTCATAAGCAAAATGGACGATACCCATAAGGCGGGGCAGGATTTGCTCCACGGCCCCGGCGCAGGTCTTGCTCAAAACCAAGTTCAAGTTCGGGAGCCAGGATTTGCAGTGACAAAGGAGGATCAGAACCTTAAAGAAGATGAGCAATCAGCCTGCCCAATGTTTAACGACTTTCACGAACTTCCTTGCCTTCAAAAACCGATTGAGGACGATGAGGATTTACCTGATCATACTGCCGTTGAAGCTGCTGCTGCTGATGCTAAAGTTGTGGAGGTTGCTCTGGATGAACCGCCTGAAAGTAAAGAAGATGCCATGGAGACTGATCCTCCAATTGGGAACGAAGATAATCCTTCTGCACCTCCCATTTCACCTGACATCTCTCTGCCTTCAAATGCCGCAAATCAGAGTGCGGCACTCGTGAAGAATGCATGGATTGATATTGAAGTATGCCAACCGACAACTACTGATTGCGTCTTAATCACTACTCTAATAATCAATGGATTGAATCTTACATGCAAGATGAATTGAGTAATGTGATTCCCTCTTTGTTATTGTGTTAAATGCAGATGGCTGAGGGTGACGAATCGGGGACACCAGAGGATAGGGTGGCATTTATGAAGGAGATCGAAAATTTCCACCGGGAGAGGGCTTTGGAGTTTAAGCCTCCTAAGTTTTATGGGGAGCCACTAAACTGCCTGAAGTAAGTTTGTAGGCACTTTAAATGCAACTGGCTTTGTGAACATCAGAATATGATGTTTTGGTTTGTATACTTAATTACGTATTCTTTTTTCTGTGGAATGTAGGTTATGGAGAGCTGTTATTAGATTGGGAGGCTATGATGTGGTAGATATGCATTGCTTCATAATGATATTTTGGTTACGTTTCCAAATCTTGCATGTTCTTGGCATTTGTATTTTAGTCGTATGAATTTAATCCAATTTTTGGCCTTCTTTTTGTCATACGTGAATTAAGATGTTTATTGGAAGTTTGAAATTATTGTTTATTGTTTATTGTTTAGTGCTTTTAGAAGTGAAGTACTGTTAATAAAGCTATAACTGTAATGTTACTAATTTTGAAGACTTACTGAGTCTGTATTTACAGGTACCCTTTCATTGTATTAGATTTTGAATATTGATTTACACTTTTGGTAGGTGACTGCATCTAAATTATGGCGACAAGTTGGAGAGTCTTTCCATCCCCCAAAGTAAGAAGTAGCATCCATCAGTTTCATCCAACTCTGATTTCCTATCGGATATCTTTGTATAAAATACGAACTCTTCTTTACTCCAACTAATGTAATCCCCTTTCTCTCTCTCTCTCTTTCCAGAACATGCACGACAGTCTCTTGGACATTTCGCATTTTCTATGAGAAGGTGTTGTCTACTTCTTGAAACTTTCCTGATGTTTATGTGGTTATTATTATTTTTCTCACTTATATTTTTGCTAAAGCTGATTCTCTGCATTAATGTTGAATGGTTGGACTTTGAATTGCCATTACGATATCGATGATGCGATAGGAACTGAAAAGAACTTAAATAACTGATAACTGATATGAATGCATTTCACTTACCTTTATAGTTATTCTCTGTATTATAGATCTCTTCAGTTATGTGCTTAATTTGTCTTTCCTCTTCGTTGGCTATCGTTGTAACATGCAGGCACTTTTAGAGTATGAAAAGCATAAAAGACTAACGGGGGAACTGCAACTACCTGTTGGATCCCTTCCTCAGTCTACAAATACAGAAAAGGAGGTAGATTTTATTTCTCTATCCAGTAGGCTGCTTTTCGTATTTAATTATATTTTTTGTTTATGATTTCTATAAATGTACTACAAAGGGTACCTGCAGGCTTAATCATGATTTTTGGAAACTCCTTTTCCTTTTATGACTTAGAAATCCAGTTTTTTCGTCTAGACTGGCTACTATCAAGCTCCTGGCTCAGGTAGGGCCCGAAGGGATGCTGCAGCTCGTGCCATGCAGGGTTGGCATGCACAACGTCTGGTTGGATATGGCGAGGATGCTGAGCCTATAATAAAGGTCTGTGGAGAGTTGAATCATGTTGATTTCTTATTAGTTTTAGTTACATATCATTTATTTCACATGTTCCGAAGTTGTATGGCCGTCTTCAAAAAATAGTAGAATGAGCTGTTTCAGTTTTTTCCTTGATAGGACAAGAACTTGGGCTCTACATCTAAGCGTGAAAAAAATCTCAAGAACATTGGTACGATCCTTGAAGATCTTGTTTACTTATGTTTTCGATGCTTCGTATTTTCATCTTGTTGATGTCCTGAGCCAGGTTTTCCAAAACACAAGATGCTAACTAACACAGACCACGTTGGAAGAGATGCAGATTTTGAATCAGACAAGCAGTTAAGATTATAGTTATTTTTATAGCTAAAATATATGTATATTTATTCCTTTGTAATTTTCCTTTTCCATTAATAATCTGGGAATTGGTCCATTAATTTGTCTGCTCATTTTTTTCAAGTATAGGTTAGACCTCTCAGTTAAAAACTTAATGGCTTAATTATGTTTTCTTAGGCATATTTGAAGTGCGAATTATTTCCACTTACATATAGACTTAATGACTGTGAGATCCCACATTGGTTAGAGCATTTCTTATAAGAGTGTGTAAACCTCTCCCTAACTAACGCGTTGTAAAATCGTGAGGCTGACGGCGATACGTAACGTGCCAAACCAAACAATATCTGTTAGCGGTGGGCTTGGGATGTTCCAAATGGTATAGAGCTAGACATCGTGTGGTATGCCAGCGAGGACGCTGGCCCCCTACAAGGGTGGATTGTGAGGTCCCACAACGGTTGGAGAGGGTAACGAAACATTTTTTTATAAGGGTGTAGAAACCTCTTCCTAGTAGACGCATTTTAAAAACATTGAGGGGAAGCCCAAAGGAGAAAGCCCAACCAAAGAGGACAACATCTGCTAGCAGTGGGCTTGAACTGTTACAAATGGTATCAGAGTCAGTCACCAGATAGTGTGCCAGCAAGGACGCTGGCCCCCAAGGGGGTGGATTGAGGATCCCACATCGGTTGGAGAGGGGAACGAAACATTCCTTATAAGGGTGTGGAAACCTCTCCTTAGCAGACACGTTTTAAAATCTTGAGGAGAAGCCTGAAAGGGAAAGCCGAAAGAGGACAATATTTGCTAACGGTGGGCTTGGGTTTGGGCTGTTACAATGACTATGCCAACTAACATACAGATTTAATGACACTTTGTGAAGTTAGTCATATTTGAAGTGCTGCATTATGTTCTCTAAAGCATTTTTTGAATATTCAGACTTACAGATTGTAGCCTTTTCATTTTTCCTGCTTGATTCAGAGTATAGAATCTAAAACAATTTTTATCTGTCAGAGTGATGACAACAGTTATGGATGTTGGACCTCCAGCTGATTGGGTCAAAATTAATGTGCGTGAGATGGTTAGTACACTGCTTTTTTCCATTGCTGAATGGTTTTCTTTGCAACTATGAAATCATGTCGTGGTTCTCTGCATCATCTTCAACTGGACTGGTTACTGACTGTTTGGGTCTATGCTCAGAATGACTGCTTTGAAGTATATGCATTAGTTCCAGGGCTTTTACGAGAGGAGGTATGCAGTCCTTTTTTTTATCTCTCTTTTAATTGTTTTATTGTGCGGATATGCAGTGAATTACATTTGCATTCAGGTGTTAGAATTTGATTAAAAAGAATATTCAGCAATAGTATCGTATGAACCTGACTTTTCTTTCAGGTTCGGGTTCAATCCGATCCAGCTGGACGTCTGGTAATTACTGGTCAACCTGAGCAGGTTGATAATCCTTGGGGCATCACGCCTTTTAAAAAGGTATGGTTTTTTACACGATGAAGCCTTTATTTATTGGTTGGGCTGTTGGAGTTGGAATTATAGATTGGTTAAATTTTCAGGTGGTGAGCTTACCCACAAGAATTGATCCTCTTCAGACATCTGCCGTGGTGAGCCTTCATGGCCGACTTTTTGTGCGAGCTCCTTTTGAGCAAGGATCCATGTGAGCCTCCTTGGTTTGATTGAGAGAGACTCCTTATGTTTTCAGGGCAAGAATCTTGCATTTGTAGTAAGAGAGGAGTTGTATAATTCATGGGCTGTTTAGGTTAGGAACCTTGAAAGTTGATAATTTTGTTGGGGGAATCTCTCCGTGGAAGTTGGAAGCGGTTTGAAGTTGATTCCAGTGTTTCCTGAGATGAGTAAGATCCATGGCGAAGAAATTACTCATTTGGTGAATGCATCACCTTGCACCCGATGCAACGCTAGGTAAGGTGATGCTGACATAGAATCCTGCATTAAAAATCTAGAGAATATGTCCACACTGAAACCGGCCTTTGCTCTTTCCTCCCATGATTATTAACACTTTCCGCTTTGCTTCTGGCTTTAGGGTAGTCCAGGATCAACATTATCATTTCGACTTATTGGTTGTCTCCTCCAACTTCTCACTTGTTTTATATGCCCGGTTTGAGATGATAATAACTTTGTGGGGTTGATTCCCTGATATATTATAATGGTATTCATCTATAATATTGACGCAATTAATAGTAATAATATTTTGTTTGTTTTTCTGGGAAAGCTGATCTTCCTTGTTGGACATGGTTTGGACCTCTCCAAGATTCTGGTTCCTTCTGGACTATTGCGGTGAGTTGAGAAGCTTTTGTTATTTGCTAATATTGGAACTTACTGCAATAGATGAAAGAGATGGAGAAGGAATTTAAGCATCTAGATCTAATGAAAAACATGCTATTTGTTCATCAACCAAATCTCTTATTCATGTCTATGTTCTTTCATTAATCATAAAAAAATAAGTGAAACACGAGTCAAATTATCACACTAAGTTCACACTTCGTTTCATTATTTATATTTGTTATTGTCATTGTGCAAGTGAAACACGAGTCAAATTATCACACAGTAGCGCATTTGGGGAACAAACCAGATGAATGATAGCCACTGTAGACTAAATATGAAAATGATAAGAAAATGTTCACATTCTCCCAAAACTGCGAAATATACCTCTGTGGTACTTATTACAGAAACATGTTACACCATAAATTGAAAACTCATCAGTAGTTATCCTCTAAACAATTCTGCCAGCTGAAGTAAACAAGGTTAAAGAAAATAACATTGTCACCGGAACAGCATCACATAAAATAAGTTCACTATGCTTCCAAAGATGCCTTTCCACTGAAGGAACTCGATGACATAACTGAGAGAACATCGGTCACCGATCCCATGACGCTTAATGCTGCTTTAAGAACCTCCTGGGAACACCCTGGTTTTACTATGGTTCGGACCTGAAGTGAAAGATGTAACAACTTCGATCAGAAATCACAGTAAGCTCAACCACATAAATACCACCAATATTTGGTTATAGGCATTCAAAGAATCTAAGAAGCGCACCTTATCAAGATATTCCTGTAGTTTCTTGATGCGGCCCATGTAATCCTGGTCCTCAACGCAAAGAGAGATAGGCTTGGCATCAGCACCAGGACCATCAAACTGAAGTGGTCCAGGGTTTCTATAGAGATCGTCTATAAGAAACTTGCTCGCATTTTCTCTCAATAGCCTGTAATAATAAACAAAATACATTGCCGTGGGTGATGTGAAGCTATTTTGGATCGTCAAACCATTAGAATTATGAAAACCAAAGAATTCTTACTCGTATGCTTTCCCTTTCAAATCTACAGTTGCTGGGTGAATTGCAGGTTTTCCAATGGATGACGCTCCAGGATTTTGAGCCCAACGCTTCACAGTCATCATGGACTGTGTTTTATCAGAAGCAATTAAATAGTTAGTAGGCATTGTCAAGACGTAAATGATATCAATAAGAAACAAAGCATGAAAGGAACAAAACCCAACTGCAATCGGGGCAGCACCACAGCGCCATTTGTTCACTGGATTTTTCAGGTTAGTTAGAGTAGCCATGTAACCGTTCAAGCCAGCAGCTAAGATATGGTAGCAAACATGCCCAAGAACCTGAATAAAAAGAAGAAATGTTAAATTATAGCTCATGGTAAATGGGTATGCTCATCAGACTTCATAACTGTTAATTGTCACATACATAGGCATAGTCACAATCAAATTTTGAAGGTAAAGATCCCCGAGCCTGGTAACCAAAGAAGTGGCAAATGGCATTGAATTTCTTCCCCTTGTAAGTCCCTTCTTTCTGTTAGAAATGAAATACACCACAATCACAAAATTTCCAATAAAACTAGGCACAGAAAAGAAAACAGTTAGAAAGAACAAGGCCAATTAATATTTGAAGATCAGAGTCCGATAACTGAAAACCATAGGCATACTTTTTATCGCTCCCTCACAAAGGCAAGTCGTATTAAATATTACACATCTCCGCAGGGGGATGGGATGCCCATGGAGTAAAATTACAAAAGTAGACTCCAGGTTTATACCAAAAGAAAAAACAAAACACTTTTTTTATAAAACCAAACGTAGCATGTCTTACCAGACGCTTGTTAATTTCAGCCTCCACAAGATGTGCCAAAAGTTTCTCTGTCTCAATCTAAAGAAAATTACAAACAAAGGACATCAATTGTCTAAAAGAATGCATGACGTTTTTTTTAATCTAAAACATGCATCTGAAATACCTGAGATAGTTGAGCAGAATCATCTGATTCGGGGTCAAGTAGCAACTGGAACAATAAAGTTGCAACAAACATTAAGATCTCACAGCTTAGAGTGGACAAAATTGGAGATGGAATTAATTTTGAAGATTTCAGCATTAACCTGCTTCCTGATAAAAGGTGGCAGAAATTCAAAAAGCGCTGATGCCCAAGGAGAGAGTTGGGAAGAAATGTTATCAACCAGAACTCCTTGCTTGAGTAAACTGTGAATCTCCTGAAAGGGGCAAAATAAAGCCACATCGTTGAAGTACTTCACGTAGTTTTTTAAACAAAAAAGGTCAATATATGGTGCCGCTTTCCATGAACCAGAGAAAGGGAGAGAAGGAACCTTCAAGAGAGCATAGATTTCAGGAATACTTTCGATGAGCCCTTCGGGTAGTAAGATGACCCCATGGTACTTGTCTGATCATAATTCACAAGATCAGACAACTGAAAACTACTACCAAATATGAGATTAGAGGCACAATAAATTGTACGAGACCTTGGTGTGCTCTAGCCTGAACAGCATCACATATCTGTGTCGTCAAATCAAAAAGAGTAAGTTTTGATGCAGCCACCTCCTCTCCAAGAATAACCTGCAAATGAGCAGAGCCAATCAGACGAGATATATGGCAGTAAGCCCTTCAAAGAAACAACTTCAGTAAAAATAAAATAATATGGAAGAAAAACTAACCAAATTTGGATGGGATTGAAGAGTGCACTCCAAAGCAACATGGGATGCTTTCCGGCCCATGAGTCTAATGAAATAGTAGTACTGGAGAAACACAAAAGGCATACATAAAAATTCTTAATAAAATTTTCAAGAGCGCCATTTTTTTACAAAGCATGAGGATTTTTATCATATGAAGGCAAAAGAAGGAATGCGCAAGATAAACAATGTCAGCCCACATCCATGTAACTGTAGAACAATGACTACTTCTTTCCTAACCTTCTCTGCAGACAGGGCGTCAGTGCATACATTGCTTATTAGCTGAGAATTGACCTGATGATGAAAAGAATTGTTAAGTTTAGTCCCTTCTACAAGATAACATGATGCTTAATCAACAATAAGTTCCTTCTACAAGATAACATGATGCTTAATCAACAATAAGTTCCTTCTACAAGATAATATTATGATGCTTAATCAACAATATGCAAAGCAAGCGACAGTGAAAACCCACAGATTGGAAAGAAATAAGAAATTATTTTTCATTCATTTAAATTTGCTGCAAAGTATTAGTAGCTTTCAAAGACTCAAAAAGGAAAAAAATATCATACAACAAAATCATAGTTCCACTTGGAAAATATCAGAAATTTTTTTTTACCTTGCAAATGGTGTCAAAGCCAACATTTGTTTCAACGAACTGGTTCTTGAGATCTCCATTCAAAGTAACAGGAACACCTACAACCTGCATGGTTCAGTCCGATCAGTTCAGAGCAAGAAAGAAATATCACATCGTGGATGAAGTGGCACACACAAGAGAACTTAAAAATTGCAGTTAAGTACAGTTTATTTTTTAGGTAAGAAACTGACCTTTATTCAGAAAAAGAAAAATGAAAGAAAACAAGGGCATACAAAAAACGAGCCCGAACAAGAGGCTCCCAAAGCAAATTACAAAAAAGGACACCAATCCAAAAGAATAAGACCACAATCATAGTTATAAAAAGGCCTAATGATCGAGGCTCAAATAGAGGCATTAAACCCAGGCACCTCCCAAACCTCCTCGTTCAATATCTCAACAACTCAAAATTTCTATTAGTATTGAAAACTATTTCAGTAATTTTGTGTGTGCGTCTGTTAAACAGTATATCTTTATTTGAACTCACTGAAATTACCTTTGTGGGGCATTTGGATTCAGCAAATGTTTCGGCAAGCTGAGCAGCATCAGTGTTTGATGTCACTCCTTCAAAACCACCAGATATTCATATTTAGTTCACACATGAATAGAACAGCTAGGCAGAGCCAACGAAAGAAATTTACCTCCAATTATGACAAGACCATCCAGTTTCAGATCTAGGCATGTCTTAAGTGCAGCATTAACCTGCTCTTTTGTTCGAATTTGATCCTTGGTCCGTCCAAGTAGATCATAACCACCTATGTAACATGAATGCCACTAATGTAAAGAAACTTTATACAGCATGGCAAATCAAAATATCTGCAACACAGAGGATTCAAAACACAGCATACCTTGATTTTTGTACGTTGAAAGAACGTCTTCGGTTATCTCAAGAGTTTTCTGGGAAAATAAACCTTCAGAGCCACCTGTTGAAGAAATAACAGTTCATTCAATTTACCTCCGCCATTCAAATGACAACAACACAGACCACAGAAGAAAAGAAAGAAAAAGTCTTAAATCATTTGAAAGGGAACATAATTATCGATGCAGTATGAGAAAAAAGCGCTAAACATCAACATAGTTCTCAAGAACTCATCACCATGCCATACTGACGGACTATTTCATAGCATCAAAGCACACGTCACGAGTAAGTGAACATTTAAGCTTTACTCGTATCAATACCAAGACGAGAGGAAAAACTTACCCAAAAATCCAAGCAATACACTATTCGGGTTGTGGACTTTGAGAGCATTATGAAGTCCCCATATAACGTTATGGCCTCCAGGGGATTGCCTTCCACAAAATACTATTCCCACCCTGTTAGTAGCAAAGCAATGAGAGAAGTTTTTTTTGTACAAATATCTATTTTGTAGCCTCAAAAGCACAAATAACATATGAAGTTATAGCGACTGTAGACTATGAAAATTAATCGTCAAATGCACGCACCGGATTGATGGATGTTCAGTAATAATCTGAGCATCTGGGACTTTGGCAGTTGCCCTGAGAAAGTGAGCCAATGGCTGACCGTACGTGTGGGGAAAGGCCCGACTAATGGTGGGAGCATCAGCAGGATCCACAGCTGTAGTGGCATCACCAAATTCAACCCTAACTTCTGTTCCCTGTAGAATGATATAATGAGGACATGTAAGCGACTACACCAAATTTAACATTTTTGTACATCTGCACCAGACCACCAACTCGAAACGCAAACTAGTTTATTTTATTATTCAATTCCAATATTTATTATCGTTCGCTTGATTTCCACAGTACCACAATTGTCAAATTGGTATTTTTTTTAAGCTATGTCAGCACAAGAAAGCATGCAGTTTCGATCTTCAGTATAAAAAGATATGAAAATCAAGATGAGCTAAGACGGGCAGACAACACAGAATCAAAGTATGAAACTAATAACATAGATTGGTAGTGATATAAATGGAAGGATCCAGAGTTTATGGTATAAGCAACGCAAAATGTATATGCAGGAATGACAATAATCCTTAGGTGTGGGACGCGAACTACATTGGGCCAGATCTAAGCATGGAGTGAGTAGTAGGATAAGATGGATGAGGAAGTGAGTGAAAAAGATGGGATGCAAATGATAGGGCAGCATGTGAGAAAAACGATTGCATGAAAAGAGGGAGAGAAGAGAAGGAAGAGAGAACCTGGAGGCAGGGAGGAAGCAGTGGTTGGTAGAGAGAGCGGAATTTCTGAAGATCGGAGAGTTGGCGGGGAATGCCGTAATCGGAGTCCATGGGGGAGTTGGGTTGGTAGGGTTGGGGCGGAGGAACCAGAGAGAGTGAGGAGTGAAAGAGTCGTTTGGTATTGGTTCAGCTTGGAAATGACGGTTTCGTTTTATAGGCGCATGGCGTTGATACCAAGCAAGCGCTGTTTGGTTTCAGTTGGTGGTGTTGCGCTGTGTACACCAAAGAATGACCATACTTGGGGGCTTATATTACCACAATGCCATTGGTGTAAGGGGGGATTGTGAAAGAAAATCGAAATTTGGAGCCGACTTCTGCGTCGGCCCACTGTCTAACCAAAACCAGTTTCCGGTGTGGTTAACCATGGGCAGCCCTGCACGCCTCGCCTCACTTTCCACCGTAAAAAAATAATCCTCTTTTGAAAAAAAAAAAGACTAATTTACACCAAAACAAGCTGCCATTAGATAACAATGACAACTCCAACTCCACCACTATCCATTCCCATCACTAAACAACATTATCATTCACCTAAACCCTCAAAACCACACCAC
This sequence comes from Cucurbita maxima, assembly GCF_002738345.1. Taxonomy (NCBI): domain Eukaryota; kingdom Viridiplantae; phylum Streptophyta; class Magnoliopsida; order Cucurbitales; family Cucurbitaceae; genus Cucurbita; species Cucurbita maxima. Next base: position 6,778,115 of record NW_019272022.1, read on the forward strand.
GCTTTCTAACTAACTAACACCTGTAACATCTCTTGCTCTGTAATACTGCAACAACAAGACGCAACTTTGGTCCTTCAATTATATTTGTTTTCATTCTTACTTCATTTTACCCGTCCAACCTACATTTGTTTTGTATCATGCTCTTGCTGCTAATTTAATGTTATTGTTTGTTTGTGTGCGTCTTTGCATATTCCATCAATTTTGCACCAATCATTTGCTAAGAAGTGAGCTACTTTTATTTCAAACCAAAATACTGTTTTTTTACGCAAAACCTCAAATTCTATGTGCATGTTGTTTGAAATACATTTGCTTTTCATATATATATTTTTTTTAATGCAAATGAAAATATTCATTTTTGTTGACAGCATTACCTCACAAAAAAAATATGATAAGAAATCCTCGGAGATTAACCACCGACTACAAAACTATCATCACACCCACGATGCAAAGTGGTTGGGTTGGGAAGAAATACAAAACTATTTCTGCATATTTGAAGCATTGCCATCAGGATTGTTAAACGGGAATTGGTGCAGCAACAACCTGAACTAATTTGTCACCCAAACCTGAACTAATTTGTCAATCACAAGCCATCATCCTATGGAAACGCATAGGACCTATCCCTCAAAAAAGGAGAGCAAAGGGGAAGAAAGAAATCCATATATAAGCACCAATTCTTACGACAGAATCCACGCAATATATCAAAATGAATATAATCCATCCAGTCCCAAGGCATTTTTCCCCTCGAAGTCCATGGGAACTCTATCATAAAGCCGGCTTCATGTTTCCATTGGCCACGGTAATCTTCCTCTGCCTCTACCTCTCCCTCGCCCATAAAGGTATCCATTGCTCTACTTTCTTATTCAAATATCAAATCAAGCCAGATTCCTCATTTGCTGCCTATCAACAACAGCATGTTGCTCACCTCTGCATATTTCCATTCAGCTAAACATTGTTGTCATCTAATATGAAAGTCCAAGTTATATAGATATGGCCTGATTATCCTAGCTACAATAACTATCGAACAACAATTCATCTGAAAAAAGGCGCTAATATCTCTAGGCCCTTTCAAAACCCAAACAATTTTCAAACAATTTCCATATAAAGAAAAGTCGTGGAACATCTAAAGAAGGTTACTCTCTACCAAAACTAGTTATGCAAGGAACAACAAGGCCATACACGGTTAGTTAACATAATCAACATTCATCAATTTGACTAGCACACAGTACAACCTTATTTGTTTCACACTCAACGATCTAAAAGCACCATGATCTCACTTTTTCTCACGTATACTCAAATGTAACTCCTTCCCCCACAAGTTGGACAACATCTCCATGTACTTCCCAGCCGACTGATAGAGAAAAAGTAATCGGAATTTGAATTGCTAGCTAACATGCCAACGCATTTTCTATCCTGTTCTTGCCTGGATCAGAAATTCATGTAGGAGAAACTGAAATTCATAAGTAGAAAGGAAGTTGGCATAAACAGAAGAAACACAGGTTGTTAAAGCATATGAATGATGAAGCGAAGATAGAAACGGTGAGAAATCATATCCGACAACATCAACTAGAAAGAGAAATAACACAACCAAATGGCCTACTTGATATCATATCCATCGTTTTGTCTAGAAAAGATTTCTACTTCCTATTCGGGCAAACGGTACTCTGGTGTAAGGTAAGGTACATAATTAAATGACAAAGAGCACAGAACAATTACCAAACAGGCAAATTCCAACACGAACACGTACACCTCACTGCTTCTCCTCCCTCTCTCTGTTCCACTGTTCAATACGGGCTCGGCGCTCTTCGCTTCCTTCTCTGACAGGACTTCTGCTTCGCCTGGGGCTTCCATGCCTTCTCCTTCCCCCATCTCTGTCATACCTATCTGGACGCTCCTTGCTCCGTCCGTTTCCACGATGGTCACGATCTCTATAATCCCTCTCACGCCTATCGTAGTCCTTCCGGTTCCGCGGACTCAAACTTCTACTCCTGCTACGGCTCCGCCTATAACCCCGGAACCTACTACCGAACAGCTTCCTCCTCAAGTCCTTCCCAATCATCTTAACATGCATAAAATTGCAATATCCACCTCGATTACAATTATTCTCCTCGTACTGGCGGCACGTGGCCTCGCGGAAATCTGTCACCGGAGAAAAATCTGCGATTATGGGTCGACCAGAGTAGAATCGCCCTTGCAACGCTTGAAGTGCGGCAGCAGCCTGGTCCTCCTCCCTAAACTGAACGTAAACATTGCCGATCATGTGGTCGGCGAGGTTATCACAGATGTTGAGGCTCTCGATCTCACCGAACTTTCCGAGTTCCTCGTAAATGTCTTCGTAGAAATCCTCGAAGTGCTCCTGAATCTTGCGGGGATCTATGGGCTGACCCTGAGCATCGACACCAGGGGTGATCATGTCGGGGCGCTGGTACATGTTCGATAAGAGAAGAGTGGGGGAAATAGTAGGGCGGTTGTGGAGGCGAGAGCAACGATCTCCATGACGGCAGGCGCCGATCTTGAAATAGAAAGGGCAGTTGACACGGTCCTTCTCGGTGCCAAATATTGAGGCCAAGTGTTCAGCCATTGTAGATCAGAAGAAGAAGTTCTCAGCTACAATTGTGGACCTGATTGGGAGGGTTTCGACGGAATAGAAGCTGATATTGAAATGAATATCAAGAGAAAACGGGAGCCGATAGTGCTATGACAAGTTAGAGAAGAAAAGTGGAAGGGAGGCAAAAACCCTAAATTGGAGAGATGGATCCCAGATACGTAAACGAGGAGTTTCGGAGAAGAGCTGGGTTAAAATTTCGCTCGACCATACCAGCCATACTATTTATATTTATATTTATATTCATATTTTTTATTGCTATTTATCAAAGAGAAGCCATGGCTTAATTGCTAATGTCTTCACAAAAAAATATAAATAAATAAATTCACATAACAACCAGCCACTTGGTTGGTTTTTTTTTTTTTTTAAATAATGTAAAAAAAAATAAAATCATAACACCCGAACAAAAAAAAGATTAGATAATTCAAATGAGAGACCCCAAATTTATCTCCATAGCCAAACTCGAAAAGTCAATGATACTAATATCTACTAGTTGAATGAAATATGCGTGAAACCCTCAACAGATGGACGATTTGTGTCAGAGGAGCATACCAGCTACAAATATAGGGTGGAAGTGTTGTGACCAACCAGAGGTGCTACCTTTAGTATCATCACTCCACTCCCACTCCCACCTAGTTTTTCATCTCAAATGTGTTTAGTGAAACAAATTGCAGTGATCTCCTTCTTATTTAACTTAATAATTAAACTAAAAAGTCACATTCAATCAAATTTTCAAATGATTCCAACCATACATGACCTTACATAGTTACAACACATAAAACTACAACCAAAACAAAGTTATTTATAAAAAAGAAACAGAAAACAAGGGTTGTTGACCATAACAAACCCAAAACCAATTCAGGTTTTTTTTTCTTTTTTTTGGCCAAGGAGAGAACTTGGAGAAGGTTCTTTAGGAAAAGATCCACCAGTCACAGGATAAGCCATTTAGGGAATTACAATTTACAACAAACAGAGCTGATCATCGGAAACTGTTAGAAGGAAAGTTGCGCAATGGATTCTGCCTTAGTAAGTCTGCTTCCCTGCTCAAACAACATAAAAACAATAAGGGTTGCCTGCAAATCATATTTGAGCCTCCTCATGCAAAAAAACAAAGCATTGGAAATTCTGTGGTAATGATTTCTCACCTTTTCCAATCGCGTCCATCAACTTGCCTAAGGTGTGTGGTTGAAGACTTGCGACTTTCTTCATGTTCCAGTTTATGCGCCCTATGACAAGAGAAGAAATTCATGTGAAGTTAACGAACCCATAGTTCATACAAAATAATGCTTTAGCTTACTCTTCGCATTCCTCGTCCACAAACACCTCTATAGGTGCATTTGCATTCGATCCTCCAATCCTGGATCCAATCCTTTGCGGTATCTGACAACAGAAATGTTGAGGGTCTTATACACTGCATCAGTTGTACAATTCAAGAATTGTATCTACTAAAATAATCTTGCATCTTGATGTCACTGTCAAACCTTGTGGGAAGTCCATTTGGAAGGAGGTGCATTGTTTTCTTTGTTTCTCTCCCTTCGACTCCCCAATACTGTCCAAGAATTCAAATGTGCCTTTGAAACATCTGGTTCATGGTGTGAAGTAACGGCGACTTTTGAATCATCATAAACATCAAGTGGAGCTAGATATGACCTACCATTGAATTGCAACAAAGTTCATAGGAGAGAAATGATCTCAAGAAACACCCCATATTAGTGAAATTTGTGCAACTCCGTACTAAAATCTCTCCAAGTGTAACTGCACTCACCTTTCAGGCTTCATGTTTTTCCTGGAACGATCGACATTGCCCATTGTCAGCATTCCTGCAACAAATAAAGACTTTAGAAAGTGTAAAGTTCTAATGCAGATGAAATCAAATGAACTTATGATTACCTGGATTGGGAAGCACAGTTCCAAAGCTACGAACTGGTAAGCATTTTTCCACCGACTCCTACACAATACAGGTACCCTCACATGACTGAGCTACAATTTACCTAAATAGTTTCGTATACGATATATCTGAATTTTATAATGATTTCAACTTAGAAGTTCAGTTAGAATGATATGAGCAACGTTCAATTTAAAACCTTGCTTACATCTGCAGCTTTTGGTCTTTGCATTGTGCGCAAGAGAAACATTCTATAAGCATCCTTCAATTTATCTATTGGATGAGCATTCCTACACATCAAAAGAGTTATTAAAAAAATTAAATAGAATCATAGCAGGGGAAATTTTTAAAGAAATTATAAAGAAAACTTTTCTATATTTACAACATAAGAAATACAAGATAAGACATTATGTCTCAAAGCGAAAATGGAGGAATTCATCAATATAAATTTGTGGACTCACATCCATTTTAATATTATCAAAGGGGAAAAATAAAGAAAGAAAGAAATATTCATTGTTGCAGCATGAGGGCACGACAACCAAGTTCTGTCTTGTTTATACTAAATTGTGTTCAAATCAAACAAACCATATCTACCATAGAATGATACAGTCCACTTCTTCCAATAAATTAACCGCACAAAATCTGTATCAAACATAAATATTATGCTAGAAAACAAAGTATCAAAACCAATGCATAAAATAGAAGTCATACAAAGGTTAAAGCGAGAAGTTAGTAACTTAATCCTAGTTATATTTAGGACACACTTGTCTCAATCCTTGCAGCCGAAAAGCAAGAAAGAATTATAATTGATCATGTTATTCACGTTAATTAACAAAAAAATGCCTGATCCAATTCAATAAGAAATGCCAAAACATTAAATTGAAGCCTCACCTTGAGATACCAAGATTAAACATGTCATTTGCAGCCTTTGATTTAGATTTAGACTCCAAATGAAGAGCATATGCTATGTAATAAGCAGAATGCGTCGTCCCAATTTCATTTGCGTGCAGAAAATTAAATATGACTTCGGCATCAAAACAATTTTCAGCCTGCAGCATTTAATTATCAAACGACAAAGACTCAAAGTTCAAATATAGTAGTATACACAATGGAAAAGGAGATCCCACTCACATATTCCAACCACACTTTCAAATAACGAAGATCCTCCTTGTAGCGATCTGAATGCCAAAAATTCCGCACACATTGTTCATATATCAAAACAAGTCCAGAGAAATCACCCCCAGCTGGATATGCCTCTTGAACCCATTTAATACACCTTTGAAAAGTATGTATTGTTAGTAAATACCGGGAATTAGAATGCAAAGCTGGAAGGAGAGTGAGATGCAAGTTTCAATTAATTTAGCAAACCCAGAGGTTAGGAAATATGAGAGCAATGTATTGAAGAGGAATAAATTTTAGGCGAGTTTTTCAGTTCAAATGAAGATCTGAAGTTAAACAAGAAAAACAGGCAACTTACTCGAGCCATGGCTGCAGGGGATCGTCACCTTTGTAGTCGTCGATAGCCTCAATCAACTTCCTGAAAGAAGAATGAAGAAGAGATTAGGAAAGGGGCACTAGAATCATAGGCGCAAAAGAGAGATGGAAAAAAACCTTCGGTTATCAAGAAGGGATTTCTTGAGATGATTATCAGTATGGGACTTGAGGGCATTGTTCAAGATGCTGATATTGCGACCTCTCTTCAGAGGTCTGACGTTCTCTTTGAAGAGTTCCCAATCGTTCTCAGTTTTCCGCTTGGAGAAAAGGAATTCAGTTTCTGGGTCCAATTCCTGTATTGTAGCGTCTTCCATGACTATTGTTTCTCCTCCACCTCGCTGACGACGAACCAAATCGTGTTACTACGCTCCAAGGGTTTCAAATTTCAAATTTCAAAGTTCAACGGCCGATTTTCCCCGTTGTTTCAATCCAGGAATATAAATGGGGTGGGTGGGTGGGTGGGGTGGGCCGAAGACTAAGAGCCCGGCCCAAGACCCACTTGCTTTCGGGATAGGGTGGGTGGTCAAAAACTCAAAATACTATTACTTAATTCTGTTTCTGAGAAAGCGTTGAGGCGTCCGGTGATCATTGAAATTGAAGCAGCAACTGGAGTTCTAATAAAATGGCTGCCTCGTGGTCGTGGTCGTGGCCGATGCCACCTTCATCATCCACCTCTGTGAGACCGTGTAAGGGCCTTCAGGAGAAAATAGCGTATCTAGGGCTGAGCGTCGGCAGCAGAAAACAGGGGTATCAGCGGGAGAGAGCAATGACTGTGAGCATGTCAAAATACAAATACAAAGGAACGCGGATGAGAGAGAAGCTTCTGACAGAAATGATTGAGAAGAAGGTGATGGAAGCGAAGGAGGTTTGCAAGGGGGACGAGACCTCAGGCTCTGATGAGTGCAAGGTGGCCTGGGACCAGGTGGAGGAGGTTAGCCAAGCTAAGGCCCATCTCCTACGTAAACTACAGACTCAAGATCCCCTGGAGTATTTCTGTCGAGACAATCCTCAGCTTGACGAGTGTCAAATTTACGAGGAATGAGAGATCCGATCCCTATGTGTCTCGTCTTGTGTTCTGTTCGATATCAACTATCAACTATCAAATCCACTCTTTTTCTTTTCTTTTGTCAAAATCAATGCTGTATCTGTCCACATTTCCACTTTCTAGACCACAATATATATTATTTTCATATTATCCATATCCAGATACCGTATTGAATGAACCATAATCAAGCATGTTACAAGTTTTATACATAATTATAGCATCTTAATCACATAAAAACGAAGACAATCCCTTGAGTTAAAAAATACGTGCTCTTTATCAGTTAACAAATTTCAAATCAAAATGGAAACACCCAACTAACAACTACTCTACTCCTCTCCCGCTATCTTCATCAGCACCTTTGACATCGACTGCCAGACTAACAGCTACTCTACTCTCTCCCACTATCTTCGTCAGCATCTTTGACATCGACTGAGAAACTATACTCCTGGTCGCAGCCCAAGTATGAATCACACATGAAATAAAGGGTATACGATTTCTTTCCAGTGTCTGGAGGCGCAGTGAAATCAAGCTTGACCTTCGACTTCCTTTGAAGGGAAACCCTTTTAATCGCCAGTAGCTGGTTGCTCTTTGTATCGCCAACAACAAGCCACCAGCCTTCTTCTTTGGCTTTGGGATACCTCGGAGCATCCACAGGCCCAACCTCAGTCCTTCCATCAAGATCCCGCTCAAGTGCAACTTGAAGTGTTATGTTCTCCCCTGCTGCAACATTCTCACCATCCAGTACCTCGTATGCCAAATCAATATTTGGGAACCGATTGCAAAAACGTGCAATATCCGACAACTGAACATCTGTCATCTGAAGTAGTTCACGCCTTTCCTCATCCTCCATTTCCGCCAGGTCAAATACTGTCTCTATGTTCTTTCCAGGGTTCTCTTGGCATCTCTTGGCCAGTTCCTTTGTGAAATGTGGTAGCTGAAGAAGCATGGAATCCCTCTCCCACAGGCCTTGGGTCACCATCTGGCTGACTTCCATTGCAAGAAGGGCAAGGCTCAGCCAACCATTGCTCGAAATGACATCCACCATTGCCTGCAGCAACCTACTGGCAGAAATGACTACCTCCCGTTGATCTATTGCTAAGTTACCACCAACGGATTGCCTTGAGAAGTGAGCCTGCAGCAATGCATTTGCTTTGACATGTGGGTCTGTGCATTTCGGATTTTCAAAGGAAAATCGCTGATGATTAATCAACCTGCGAATCAACTCTTCTTCACCCGGTCGTATTGGAAGCAATGCATACTCAGAAGCTGAAGCCAGAATCTCCAAAAGACCCTTCATCTTGGTTTTGCCAGTTAAAGACGAACTGAAACGCTCAATGGTAGTATAACTTATGTAATAATACGACGCTATCATACCAAGATTAGATGGAGATAGGTCCATATCATCCTCAATGCCAATGCACTTGCTTGCTTCTAAATCGCTCAACGTGTTCTCAATAAGCTCTGAAAGGTGGTCAGAAAGATGCCTATGACTGACACCTTGAAGATTATAATAATTGGGATTCTGAGTAAGCCTCCTGTACATAAAAGTCCACGTAATATAATCAACAGCATCCTGCTTATTCTCAATAATTCCAGCAACAATTTCTGCATTAATATTATCATGAAGGTAATGGTGTAGGTGGCTTTCAACCGGGAAAGCTTCATATAAGAATTTTTTGTAGTATTCTTTACGGGGTGCATGGCAAAGAATGACACATTTCCCAGAATTATCAAGCAGTGGTCGACTGGCATGTCCCATCATCTGCATCAAATCAGTAACAGGGTAGTCGGTGTGCGCATTTTCCCTTCCATCATAATATTGCGTTCCCATTACCACCACCAAATGGGCTAACAATGGAACACCCCAACACATCGAGCTGCTTACAACACAAACCTGAATCCACCCTGCTTCAAACAGTTGCGTCACCACTTCTTGATCCAAGCTAGACAATCCCTCGTGCAAATAGCCAACCCCATGACGTAAAATGGCTTTCAGCATCTCATCGTGAATCTTGTCAACAAAGGGCTCAATGTCTTCAAGAGATCTCAACAAGAATGGCAGCTTCTCTCCATTGTCTGCACTAGAGTACGTCATTATATCCACTGCTGTCAGTCTGACATGCTTCCTTGTAGGAACAAAAACAAGAGCAGGCTTTCCATTTTTTGCATGCTGAACAATAGCTGTGTATGTTGGCTTTGTCATTGCCTGCATTCTTGCTTCAAAATTAGCTATATCCACCCCCTGAATATGAATCTCCAAAGGCACAGGACGAACTCCAGGCGGGAAATTGAAGAGACCATGAGAAGTAGCCCCTATCCAATCCCCAATATCTTTGGCATTTGCAAGTGAAGTAGAAAGGGCCACAATTCGAATCTTGTTCTCAATCTGACTTGCAATGTATCTCATCCTAGACACAATCACCTCCAATACAGGACCACCTTGACCTCCAATCAAGTGAAGTTCATCAATAATAAAAAGGCTGACCTGTTGGACATGTTTTCGCTGCTTCCAACGACGAGATAGAGCATCCCATTTCTCTGGGGTACTAATGATTATTTGACCTTTCTCAAGAAGTTTCAAATCTGTCGCCGTTTCCCCTGTTAACTCAACAACACGGATTCCAAGTCCCTTCCCAAACTTCTTTTCCCAGTCTCTGTAACGTTCTTTGGCAAGAGCTTCTATAGGTGCAATATACACAGCACGTAACATGTTATCCTGCCCTTTCTGATGATTCCTCAATATAGCAAACTCGGCACAAATAGTTTTTCCACTTCCTGTTGGCGCTGCAACTAGAACATTGTCATCTGTGTTATACAACACGGTAAAGACTTGAGTCTGAACAGGATTGAAATGCTTAAAATCTTTATGAAGAGCTTCATAAGATGGATTTCTTAACGCAGTCACAGGAAGAGGTTGCAAGTCTAACAACTCCGTTGGTGGGGGGAACTTTTCTGGCAGAATGAGGTGCCTGAAAGAGACAGGCAAAATAGTTTGTGACCCTAGCCATCTGTCTGACACAACACGTATGAAGTACTGCGGGGGTAGTGGTTCGTATATCTGGACCGTAAAATTCAAAGTGTGGTCCTCATCAATGTACTGCTTCTTCAACAGGAAATACTCATGATGAAGTATATTTTCACCATCATTATCCTCCACAAGTACCCAAAATGACTCAACATATCCATGAACCTTGTCCTCCCACTGGAAGTCTGGTGTTATTGTGAGCTCAACTCTCAGAACAGTGCGTGTAATTGGCTGAACATGTGCAGCAAGATTTAATTTTGGGAATTGGTGGATGAACTTGTGAAGAGTTCTTCCCATTTTGGGCGCACGTATAAGCTCACCGAGCTCCTGCGATGAGAGATCATAGTACCGGTCCCAAGCCAAATCCTTCTTCTCCAGCTTCATGAGAATATCATTCGAGATACCATGAAATTGCCGAAGAGGTGTCTGGACATTCCACATCCTTTTACTCACCATCTTGCACAAGTTCAAGGCCTTCTCAGCAAGTTGTGCCCATCCTCGTTTCAAGACAATCTCAAATAGAGCTCGCATAAGCCGTCCAGCACTCTGATGAAACATTAAAAGATATTAATGCAAGGAAAGCCAAATTAAAAGCCTAAGCATAGAGGCACAGAAAATGGGTACAGACAACAAAAGAAGTCTGGAGTACAACAACAAAGCTTGACAGGAATCCACAAAATGAGATGTAAATAGCCATTAATAACAAATAAATGTTAAAGATTAAAATGAGATAATTCAATTTGTATAAATTCTTAAACAAAAGCAAACTGAACAGACCTGAGTTATGAACACCATGTCAGATGTCAACGACAGCCCTTCCAGCTTTAGCTGAGATATATATGCTTGCAGCAAAACATTGATCTTGGCACTGGGTTCCTCCAAGCTTTCCTTGATAGGAATTGGAACACGTTCCAACAGCTTTGCTAATTCCATTTTCTCATCTTGGCGCACAGTTACATATTTAAATTCTTCACTCAATGAGAACAGGCGACATAGCTCAATATCCCCCATCATTGGCTTCAAATGCTCATTGTAAGTGGATATTGTTCCATGTGTTATATAGTAGTAGCTAGCTATGCGACCCAAGTCCGTAACTTGGAAATACCCACTTTTGCGGTCATACTTCACCAGATTATTTTTGTCTAATATTGTAGCAGCTGAATGAATCTGCAGACATAGGCAGCGTCATAATGAGAAAAACAAAAATATCATCTTACACAACCGCAACATAAAACAACAATCATAATTATCACCCACAACTACCCACAAGATCCAATCTTTTCGGATACAATTGTAAGGCAACATTTACTTCGCATCTCTCCTCTTTAGATTTTGTCTATTTCCCTTCGTCATTTTTCTTTCCTCGAGTACAGTATTCAGCCAGTATTTTAAAGAAACAAATTCACGTTTTTTTTTATAGTAAAATGGAATTTTGGATTAATTGTGAACAGCTAGAAAAGGCAAACGCTCCAATACCAATAGCTTAAACAAAAGCACTCCTACAGGTCTCTATTAGTTCTTTCCATGACAAATCTTCTTCTCCATGATAATCTATTTCTAATAAATGTTAGAGTTAGCAACGCTTATGACTTTAAAGTGTTAATTTTTATCTTCTACTCTATTTTATTATTTAAGATTGAGAATAATTAGTAAGGTTAAAATCCTCCTTGTGTAGGAAGAAGAGGTAGATTTTTGTGGGGTACAGGTCCTTTAACATCAGCCTTGGGCATTTGGTTGAAATACATTACGGTTGAGAGGACTACAGCATCATACACAATAATTTCGTTGTTCAGATATTTCTATTTTCTTTTGAATCTAGAACATAGAATAACATCATTGGAATCATTGCTTAGCGACTTGTCTAGCCACTTTTTTATTGTTAATCTTGTTTCGGTCTTAATGGAAGTGGTTTCTTCTCTAAAACAAAGTAAGAAAATATTTCTGAAATAATAATTTATCATCTACCATATTTGCTGATATATTTTTCTCAAGTGTTAAATGGCTCATCCGGCCAAAGAAACATGAATATCTACAAAAGGTAACAACAAGCAATCCAGCAAACAACCAATATGAGACGTTTTGACAAAAAAAAAAAAAAAAAAAAAAAAAAAAAAAAAAAAAAAAAAAAAAAAAAAAAAAAAAAAAAAAAAGAAAGAAAGAAAAAGAAACATGAAATATCTACAAAAGGTAACAACAAGCAATCCAGCAAGCAACCAATATTAGGACGTTTTGAGAAAAAAAGAAAAAAAAAAAAGTATTTTGGACTTACCAAATCAGCTCTCCTCTCTTCCAATGTTATATCTCTTGAAAGAGCATCAGGCGCTATTCCGTACAGGGTGGGATTCCTTAGCATACGAACATACAAGTACGTATATCCAAGCCAATTACATGCTTCTCTTGCATTTTGAACAGTCCCAAGGACAATTTCTGCATTTAATTGATCGGCCATTTTGGAGACAAACTGACTTTCAATCGGTAGCTGTTGGTTCATTAGTGAAAGATAATATTGCAATTCACTGTGTCCTGTGATGATTATTCCCTCCCCATAAGAATCATATTGAGGTCTTCCTGCACGACCCAGCATCTGCATAACATCTAAAGGACTTAACTCAGTCCATGCTCCTTTCTCTGGATTGTAAATCTGGGTTCCCTTGATAATAACACTATGAGCTGGCAGGTTCACACCCCAAGCAAGAGTAGCCGTGGAAACCAAAACTTGAATATGACCATCAGCAAAAAGATCCTCAACAAGTTGGCGATCAACCCTTGTCATCCCAGCATGATGTATTGCGAAACCGTAAGGTAGAAGATCTTTGAGATCATTACTTTTGACTAAATCGGTATGAGTGTGAAGTATCTCACGGCTAGCACTGTCCTCCTTCAAGAATTTGCCAAGAGTGTCATTGGCAAGAGCAGCATCTCGAATAGCACGAGCTGTTTTGGAAGTTTCTTTCCTTGAATGGACAAAGATAAGAACCTGATGCTTACCAGCAACTGCCATTACCTTCTCATAACAGAGATCGTTCATCAACTGGAACCTCTGCAATGGCTTCTTCACCGTTATTCCAATATACTGTTGAGAGAGAGGGACGGGTCTGTAGCTATTGTCAAAATGGAACAAACCTTTTTTCATATCAACTCGCAAGAATAATGCTACATCTTCATAATTAGGGAGGGTGGCTGATAATCCCACCAAACGGATATGCTCCTTAGTGGTCTCAATTTGCCTCACAGTTCTGGCGACAATGCTTTCAAGCACAGGGCCTCTGTTATCATGAAGAAGATGAATCTCATCAATAATCAGAAGCTTTACAAGCTGTGTATACGTGCGATCACCAGACTTCCTAGTAATGATATCCCACTTCTCAGGAGTTGTAACAATGATTTGAGTCTCCTCAATTTGTTGACGAGTCAATGTCTGATCTCCACTAAGTTCCCGAACCTTGACACCATAGTCCTGCAAGCGATTAGACAGATTGCCAACAACTTCAGCAACAAGAGCTTTCATAGGTGCAACATATACAATCTTGTATTCATTGTGGTTGTACGAACCATCTGGATTTGTGTGCAGAGCAATCTGCTGTAGTATAGTGAGGACAGCAACGTTAGTTTTCCCGGCGCCAGTAGGGGCACATAACAGAACATTGTCCGCTTTAAAGAGGGCAGTATCGTAGACTTTACTTTGAACCCTATTTAACTGAGTCATTCCCTTGAAAGCTGGCTGTGCCCAATCTGGCATGGAAGCAATTTTAACAAATTTCTCTTCGCTATCAAACGGCTTTGGTTTCAGAGCAGGAACGTGAATCTCTTCGTAACCCTTACTGAGATGTCTGTATGACCCATCAGGAAGTACGCATTTATTGTTTGCCATCAAAAGACTACCTTGTTGAAATGCAATACTGTCAAGATCAAGCACATGGCTCTGTCCAGTCAACCACCCGCTGTCCATATCTCTCTCAACAGGCTCCCTCCTTCCCCTTTCCGCGTCTCCTCCGTTCTCATCCTTCAATCGACGAGCCTCTTCTCTGATACTCTTCTCTAAATTTTTTTGCCTCTCTTTCGCTGTTGCTCTAGTAGCATGCAGCTGCTCGAGGATTGCAGCTAAATCTGGTCCCAGATGCATCATTTCCTCCTCAATTTTCTTTCTTTCTTCTTGGTCTTCAGACCTAGCCAAACGGGTGCACCATACAACCTTCAGTCGGTTTCGTAGAAGAAATTTTACAAGGCTGAATTTTTCAAACTGGAGATGCACCAACAACTTGGTCTCGACTTCCCGGTCATCACCTTCAGCCAGTATCTTGAGAACCTCTTCGGCAAGCTTCTGGCATTGCTGTGGATCAATTTGTTGTTCGTAAGCCTGAGAGATTTTCCTCTGGAGCCAGTAAGCATCAATATCCTGAACATTAAGGTTCATACCTCCGTCCTTTTCCTGCATTTCATCGTCATCAATTCCCCCGCCCATCTGCATAGCCCCAGAACCATTAGGCTCTACCACATCATCTTCGTCTTCTTCATCCTCCTGGACCATGTCTAGATCACTCTCTTCCTCCTCCTCCTCGTTCTCCTCAAATTCAACCGCAACACCTACATCGTCATCAAGAGCATCATCCCCATTAGCTGACGCAGGCCCGGCAGCATCGCTCCCATCTTGATAATCAGTAATAAGCCTCCCAATAGACACCAACTGATCGAATACATTGTTTGGAATGGGGTTCAGTAATTTCTCGATTTCTTTTTTCTTGTCTGGGTTCTTGAATGAGTCGTTTTTTAGAACCGCCAAAATCTCATCCGCTGCGCCACTTACTATGCTCAAAGGTTGCCCACCTAATTGTTGTTGAATGACACTGAGCATCGCCTCGTAAGCCGCCCTGGTCTCCTTAGTCTTAGGCATGTAGACTCCTTCCTCGGTAGAAGTAAGAACACTTTCTTCCTGAAGACGACGACGCTTGCTGCTTTGCCTACTAGGTGGAAGCTCCGCGAGTGGGTCGAGCTCTTTCTTCTTCCTCTTGGATATCTTAAGTTTCTCATCCAATTCCGGGGGCCTCCCTCTATAAGCCCTATCACCAAAGCTTTTAGGATCAATTTTTCCCCAGAGGGACTCGGGCTCGCCGGTGGGTTCATGTGTGTCGCGAGGACGAGAGTCTGTAGTCAGAACCAAACTGGAATTGGCTCGATACTCGTATTGCTTGAAGCGGGCGTGAGCCTCGGCACCACCACCCAGATGCGCCATGGACGATCGGAATAAGTAAATTGGAGAGCGGCGATCGGAAGTTAATTGGAGAGCGGCGAAATCTAGGGTTTTGAAGGCTCAAAATCCCTTAACAGTAACGGGCCTCGTTTGGAAGTGAAACCCAATAAATAAAGAAAAAAAAAAAGCCGGCTTATCTCCGTAAACCTCTATTGAAAGTGGAGAGTTCAAAATTAGAAAAATTAGAATATTGAATTTAAATCTTAAATTTAAATCCTATTCATATTTAGAGTTTTATTAGTAGAATTAGACCAAAACATTTTATTCTCAATGGAGGGAGAAGCTTGTTCCTCTCTCTAAGCTCTCCGTTAGTACTTTTAGATTACTCTTGGCACGTGGAATGAATAAACAACGCGCCAAAGTCGTGCACGCTGCGTTCTCGCTCAGTGCTCACTTCCAATGTCACTCATGGCAGCAATGGCCCTGTTTCAGCCACACACTTTTCCTTCTGCAATTTCATCTTCCTCCGCCCATTCTACTGGAGTTCTATTCAACAACTCCGCACGCGCACCATACAACCCTTAATCTTCGAAACAGCCACTCTATTCCTCATCGTTCCACATGCAGAATTTCGTTGCAGGAGGTAAGACAACAAGCTATCCCTATCAAAATTTAGCTGAATGATAAGTATATTTTATTTTCTCCATCTTGCTTTAGCTTGCAGGGGTTCTGGTGTTCTCTGCAATTCCATTAATGGGGGTGAAAATCAATAGCCTCTTACGATATTATCCACTTTGAGCATATGCTCTCGTGACTTTACTTTTAGTTTTTCTAAAAGGACTCATATCAATGGAGATGTATTCATGATCAACCTCTTAGTTAACCGATGTGGACTCCTCTCCCAATAATCCTCAACAATCCTCCTCTCGAACAAAGTATACTATAGAGCCTCCGCTGAAGTCTGTGAAACCCTAGACTCTCCTTAATTGAAGCTCAACTCCTTCTCTAGAGTCCTCAAACAAAGTACACCCTTGGTTCAACACTTGAGTCACTTTTGACTACACCTTCAAGGCTCACAACTTTTTTGTTCGACATTTGAGAATTCTATTGACATGACTAGTTAAGGACATGACTCTGATACTATTAGTAACAACCCAAGTTCATTGCTAGAAAAAAATTTCTTTTTTTTGGGCTTTGCCTTCTAGGGCTTCTTCTCAAAATTTTAAAACACGTCTACTAGGAATAGGTTTCCACACCCTTATAAAGAATGCTTCTTTCCCCTCTCCAACCGATGTGGGATCTCAAAATTCAACCCCCTTGGAGGTCCAGCATCCTCGCTGGCACACCGCTCGGTGTCTGGCTCTGATACCATTTGTAACAGTTCAAGCCCACCATTAGCAGATATTGTTCTTTTTGGGCTTTCCCTTCCGAACTTCCCTTCAAGGTTTTAAAACACGTATGTTAGAGAGAGGTTTCACACCCTTATAAGGAATGTTTTGTTCCCCTCTCCAACTGACGTGGGATCTCACAATCCACCCCCTTGGGCGTCCAGCGTCCTCGCTGGCACACTGTCCAATGTCTGGCTCCGATACCATGTTAGGACCCACCAACCTCCACAATGGTATGATATTGTCCACTTTGAGCATAGTCTCTCATGACTTTACTTTTGGTTTCCCCAAAAAGCTTCATACCAGTGGATATATATTTCTTACTTATAAACTCATGATTAACCCCTTAATTAACCGATGTGGGACTCCTCTCCCAACAGTGCTCAACAATCACAACTGGGTTTATACCATCCCAGAGTGACTACGAACCTCAACCCTTTTGGGCTATGATAAAATCATAGCAGGATATTGTAGCAAGACAATTATTGGGTTACCATCCCAATAAAAAATCCCAATAATTGTGTTAGCTCTCATGTATCATAGTAGACACGTTTTAAAAAAATTGCGAGGCTGACGACGATACGTAACGGGCTAAAACGGACAATATCTGCTAGCAGTGGGCTTGAGCAGTTACAAATGGTATCAGAGCTAGTCATCGAGCGGTGTGCCAGCAAGGACGCTGAATCCCAAGGAGGGTGGATTGTGAGATTCCACATCGGTTGGAGAGGGGAATGAAGCATTTCTTATAAGGGCGTGGAAACCTCTCCCTAGCAGACGCGTTTTAAAACCGTGAGGCTGACAGCTATACGTAACGGGCTAAAGTGGATAATATCTATTAGTGGTGGGCTTGGGCTGTTACAATGATATTCGCTGTGTGCCAGCGAGGATGCTGGGTGTCACAATCGCTCTTTTCTTGGCAGCAGACTTGCGATTGTGCGGCACTCACTTCCCAGCAACAAGTGAGTTAAGCCAATTCGTTTGCGCGTTGCCTACGGCCAAACAACGTATGCTCAAGCCTCTACCCTCACTTAAAAAGAAGGTTTTGGAAAATGGGGGCAGAGGGAAAATCAAAATAGGTAAAACAATGTCTTCCTTGAAAACCGTGGTCGAAAAAGAGATGTTAAAGTACATTCAGGATGACAAGACACAGTAAGAAGCATGAGACATGTTCGTAATGCTTTTCTCAAAGAAGAATGATACGAGGTTGCAACTTCTGGAGAACCGAGCTGTCAATCTCACAACGCAACATGATGATTGCTTTGCTTGGTATACTTCATAGGGTTAAGTCGATCTGTGGGGAGATTTCTAAACTAGATTTGAAGTCTGTCATTGGAGAAGCTCAAATGAAGAGGATTATCATCCACGGATTGTGGCTAGAATATAGAAGTTTCATTATTGCCGTACAAGAATGACTTGTCAACCATCACTTGTAGAGTTTGAAAATTCTCTAGCCAGCTAAAAAATCCAGGCTAAGCAAATGGAAGGCATTACGATGAAGAGTGAAGAAAAAATTTAGATATTTAGATATTTTAGATATTTTAGGAATAAATCTAGAAAATAAAATCTAGAAGATTACAAATGTGTCGTCTACGTTGTCTAACCTTTACCATAAATACTCCTCCACCCCCACCAAGTTTTTCATCCTAAGAAAAACAAAATCTTCCTAAGAAAAACAAAATACTACAATGGAGTAATCGTAGTAGTATTCTAAAGAGTGTTTGGTAATCTTCTGGATTGGTCTTAAATAAAAAGGAGTGGTTTCCACAAAAGATTAAGCAGACTGTCACAAAAATCGTATTGGAACTCTAGACTGAAACAATGGGGAAGTGTCATTCAAACCTTTCCACTATCGAGGCTTTCTCAGGACTTCATACGCACAACAACTGATGTATTAATACACCATTTAGATGTAAAAAATAAACTTCAATACACAAATGAAACTTTTTAACAACCTTTTGGAATTAAGTTTCAATCGACGCAAAGAAAAGAGTGATGGGAAGTTGAACATTTGACCTTGATTGCATTTGGAAAATCCACGTGAAGCATGAACAATAGTTGACCAAAGTAAATTTGCAACCAAAATTAATCTCATCATAGTGGATGAGATCTGGATGACTAATTGTTGTTAGACGCAAAAGGCAGCCTCCTCTATGGAGCTAAGAAACAAATAGAACAAAAGTTCATCCATTATATTTATGTTACATGAAAGATTTGTGGCCCAATGCCAAATTGGAGTGGCATGGTTTAGAATAATTTCATAAACGTTGAATTAAAATCTGTCTAGAACATATAGAAATTCAAGTTGTATGGTATTGTGAATCATGTTCAAAGTAAGTAGATCATGAACAAGACAATCTGAACTTGAACTCTGTTATACACACCAAGTATCCTTAAGCTTCGATTGCCATTAAAATACACAAACAAGCAGCTGTTCTAAACTATGCAATCGGGACATTTATCTACTGGTTTCATTGTCATGGAAACTTAATCTATTAGAACAATATGACTTGTCAGGTAACCGTCCAAGCCCACCGCTAGCAAATATTGTCCTCTTTGAGCTTTCCCTTTCGGGGTTTCCCTCAAGGTTTTTAAAACGTGTCTGCTAGGGAGAGGTTTCCGCACCCTTATAAAGAATGCTTCATCTCCTATCCAATCGATGTGGGATCTCACAATCCACCCCCTTCGAGGCCTAGCATCCTTGCTGGCACTCGTTTCTCTCTCCAATCGATGTGGGATCTCACAATCCATCTCCCTTTGGGGCTCAGCGTCCTTGCTGGCACACCGCCCAGTGTCCTCCCCCTTCAGGGCTCAGCGTCTAAATTGGTACGCTGTTGAATGTCTGGCTCTGATACCATTTGTAATGACCCAAGCACACCGCTAGCCGATATTGTCCTCTTTGGGATTTTCCTTCCGGGCTTCCCCTCAAGGTTTTCCAAACGCGTTTACTAGGGAAAGGTTTCCANNNACCCTTACAAAGAATGCTTCATTCCCCTCTCCAACCGACGCAGGATCTCACAATCCACCACCTTTGGAGCCCAGCGTCCTCGCTAACACTCGTTCCTCTCTCTAAACAATGTGAGATCTTATAATCCACCCCCTCTTTGGGGCCCAGCCCCTCGCTGGCACACCGTCCAGTGTCTGGCTTTGATACCATTTGCAACAGCTCAAGCCCGCCTCTAGCAAATATTGTCCTCTTTGGGCTTTCCCTTTCAAGCTTCCCCTCAAGGTTTTTAAAACGTGTTTGCTAGGGAGAGGTTTCCACACCCTTGCAAAGAATGCTTCGTTCCCCTCTCCAACCGATGCGGGATCTCACAATCCATCCCCTTCGAGGCCCAGCATCCTCATTGGCACACCGCCCGGTGTCTGGCTCTGATATCATTTGTGACAGCTCAAGCCCACCGCTAGCCAATATTGTCCTCTTTGGGCTTTCTCTATCGAAGTTCCCCTCAAGATTTTTAAAACGTGTCTGCTAGGAAGAGGTTTTCACACCCTCATATCGAATGCTTCGTTCCCCTCTCCAACCGATGTGGGATCTCACAAGTCACCCGAGATGCAATTATCCAATACTTGTTTGAGACAATGAGTTTGTAGCACAGAATAACAAGTACCTAAAACACGAACTTGGGCACTTGAACTCTTGATTTCTGCACCATTCCTTAGAAGTAGTTGGCCCACATCCGTGAGTGGGTTATCAGTGGTAGTACTAAAGGTTATCTTAAAATCCTCTAGAATTTGATTGCTTCCATCTTACATTCTATTTCTTTGTTTGTTAAGTGCAATATTGGGAATGGTTCGAGTGTTTATTTTTGAAAAGATTGGTGGTTGGGTGAGAAGCGCCTTCGTGAGGTGTTTCCATGTTTATGCCATATCTCATGCAAAAAGTTACATCTTGTGGCTTATGATCTTTCGTTCTTTGATCTCTCTTGCTATTTTTGGGTTGTATGTCATTTTTTTTCTTTTTTTTTTTCTGATAAAGAGGCCTTCTATGCTTCAATAATATTTCTATCCTCCATGGTCTTTGTATACTTCGAAGGGGTAGGGACTCTAGGTTCTGGAACCTGGAGCCATCTTGGGGATTCTCTTGCTGCTCATTCTCCTAGTTGTTGTTGGTCTTCCTCGCCCCCGTTCCGCCTCTCCTTTCTCCTCTCTCTAGAAGATTAAACTTTCTAAGAAAGTAACTTTTTTGTGGCAGGTTTTACAAGGGAGAGTTGACACTAAGAATTGTGTCCATAGACACTCTTCTATTATTGGTGCATCTTGTGTGTGTTGCCCGTTTTAGGATTTGCATCACCTTTTGTTGGATTGCCCATTTATTTAGTCCCTTTGGACTCGTTGGCTGGATTCTTATAATTTATGTCTGGTTTGGAATGGGGACTGTTATGCTATGGTTGAGGAGGTTCTCGTGGGTTCTTTTTCGTGGTAAAGGCCAAGTTGTGTGGCATGTTATTTCTTTTCATTTTTGTGGGAGATTCTGGCTTGAGAGGAATAATAGAATTTTTGAGAGCTTGAGAGATCTTGTGGCGAGATATCAGTTAAGAAGTTGTTTAGACCCAAAAGTCCATATAATACTCCATTTCGAAGATATCAATTAATGCCTTTGTGCCTCCACTTACACACCTCACAATAAGGGTTGCTAGGTCTATAATTGATGTTCTCCTCTCACATAATTTCAAATTTTCAATTTATGTCCTCATCAATAATCGGGAGAAAGTGGCCTTTTGTTTTTTTTTTTTTTTGTCTTCTCCTGACCCTTGCTCTCTTTGGGTTCTCTTCGTTCTCTCACTGATCGTCAATTTCTAGAGGTGGTGTGCCTTCATTCTATTATTTTCAATCCGGAGGTCTATTGTTTTTTGTATGCCTTGTACATTCTTTTTCCTCAAGAAAAGCTTGGTTTCTTTTTTAACATTATGTAAGAGTCACCAAGTCCCATCATAACTGAAAACTTTGAAGGACATTATTTTTTGAGAATCTCTCATAATATATCTTGAGCTTAATGTAAGTGGATAACACTGGTTGCTGTCTCATTGGATAATGAGAATCCAGGAGGACAATGATATTGCTGTGGATCCACACATTTACTAAAGGATCATTTCTTGATGAACATGCCAAGATGCGATCAATAAAACCAACCCGAGTTCTTCATGGACATTTGGGAAGTGCTCTCTTTGTGGCTCGACTACAGAAAGTGAAGTTTCTCCAGTTGTTGGCTGGGATACAAGCATCAATAATAGATTATCAAAATGGTGGATGTAAAGGGGATTGTTAGATGCGTCATCCACCCGAAAGTTATTTGCAATTGAGTAGATTTCAATTGTAATTGGCCAATATTTTTTAATTCCCTTAGAACTCCAGGACTAAATTCCTGGAGAATTATCTCTCTTCAACAGGAGAAGTACCTGATTTAGACTAAGTGAAACAAACAACAACATTAAATTAATAAAAGTAGAAAATAAAAGTAGAAATGATTATCTGACCTTGCTATATTTGATTGCCAATGACACTTGTAGATTTAATATCTGAAGTAGGTGGCCGCCACAACATGACTTGAGCTCATTCACTCTTTGTTATCTACTTGCCCCTTGTTGACCACTAGGCTAACCAATGGTGATTAGAAGTCTTTGCTACTATAATGCTTCTTCTAGTCACGTTATTGTTCTAACTAGAATTAGCTGAATATTCCAATACAAAATTTGGATATTTGTTTCATGTTCGAAGTTCTGTTGTAGAATTGCTATTTCTTAAATATTTACTTCATTTGAATTTTGATTTCCTTGTTCCTCTTGAATTACGTTCATTAGACAATCAAGAAATGGTGTCCACCTAATAATTTTAAATTGATGGCATGGACATTTCTTCAAATGGTTTCAATTTTTCATGCCAAAAAAGGATTTTGGGAATATTCAATCTTTATGATAGCATCCGTTGCTGCTTTAATTCAAGAGATGTAAGATATTTTTGGAGCTTTTCACTTCACTCAACCCATATGGCGGTGAGAGGGCAAGGTTTGTTTTCCATGTCTTGGTCAAGGATCTTTCTGGGTATTTATTACATGGATCTTTCTCCTGTGTCTGTCTGTATGTTTTATTCCTATATTTTTTCCCCATCTGTTTGGTTATATTTTTTGTTGTTTATCTTACTGCTTATGTTCCATCTTGTTTTATTTTGAAGCCTAGTTTAATTGTACGTTCTTTTAGTTTGAGAATAAGTTTGAAGTCTTTGAGTTTGGGGTTTTGCACCTATATTATGTTTATAATCTAAAATACAAGGATGTTTTTGTAAACAATTAGGGTTTTCAAAAAAGTACATCGGGTCATTCTATCTTCTATCAATGTTGTGAGAATGGTATTACCTTGCTTGTTGTGTATGTCAATGATATATAATTGGAATTGATACATCAAAAAGACTCCTTGAGTATCATTTTCATACCAAGGATCTGGAAACACTGAGGTGATAGGGAAGCCAGAAAGATATCATTTTGTTACGACAAAAATATGTAAACTTTTTTATATGAGATAGGAAAACTGGGAGTTAAAAGTATATAGTACTCCAATCATACCTAATTTTCAACTCACAAAGGAGAATCATTTAAAGATTGATTGGGAGGTTGAATTGTCTGACAATGACACGACTAGACATTGCTTATTGACACAACAAGAATAATACAGATCTAACTATATATGAAAGCAAGTATAAGGAGTTTGGAATGGGCATATACCCCATGAACAACATATATATGAAAGCAAGTAAAAGGAGTTTGGAATGGGCATATACCCCATGAACAACATATTCTGGACGAGCATGATCGAGACATCCAACATGTGGCCACAGGCAACATACGTTGGACAAACCTGATCGTGACACTCTGTGACCTGAAATAGCACTCAACCTAAAGGTAAAGAATACTTGTGTTCCTATCTTAGCACTGAATGTGTCGATCAGAGTTTTCGCGGGGTTTAGTTGACTAATTGGGCCACATGCCCTCCAATTCTATCATCCATCTAATCGTATGTGTACGTGAGGGCTATCCTTTTTTTGTGTTTGTATTGCTTGAGGTCCATGGTGATTTAAGAAGCATCTAAGTCAACTTGTAGATGTGGATTGGATCCAGGCTCTTTTTTCTATTCCACGATGGACTGGGTTGGGGTGTGTTATTTTGACAATACGAAGCTGCTGAGTTGTGGGTTAGTTAGAGGGAAGGTAGATTAGATGTACAAAAGTCCACCCCACGTTGCGCCACACCCTTTATTCATATGTTGGAGGCTGTAGAGGGCCCTTTGTATTGGGTGTTCAGATCTCGGAGTTTGAATAATTCCACCGACACTCCCTCCACCATATTCCCCCCTTTGTTTTTTCAACCCACGTCCCCATCACATAATTTGAGTAAGTCCAAAGATATTGTCAAAACCAACTTGTGTTGCCGTTTTGTTCCTAATCTTTATTCCACAAAATTTGCGCCAAAATTTGCGCCATAAAGATACACCCCTCCTTCCTTGGAACGCATAACCTCTTTCCAAATCTCGCTTCTATTCCACAAAACCATATTCCTCCCATCAACATTGTTTCCTTAGATCTTCAAATGTTCTTGGATGTTCTTCAAATGTTCTTGGATGATCTTAAATTCTTAGTTTTTGCTATAATTCTAGATATGCTGTCCTTACTACTTTTAGATTTTTCAATTCAAGGTTAAAAAAAGATAATGTTTTGATGGGAGTGAGGGAGAGGAAAACTTAGTTTTTGTTGAGATGGGTATTTCTATTTGGTTTAGTCTCTAATTTTACACTTTTGGTTGTTAGTTCTTTTATATATTAACAGTTGGTTATCATCACTATTAAAATTAGTCTACTGCATCATAATATTTAAATCAATTAATATAAAGGTAAAGTAAGCCTTTACGGTGAAAAGCCAATGATAAAAGTATGAAATCCTAAAACTTGAGACTAAAGGAATATAAACCATAAAACTTAACCTTTTGAAATCTAACTTTAACTTGAAAGTTTGGAATAAAAATATTAAATGAAAACTATACTCAAAGCTGGGAGACTATTTTATATCAAAAGGTAGATTTGCATAAATTATGTTCAAGGAGGGTAAACAACTTTATTCAATTCCACCTATTTAATTTAGCTATTTTTTTATATAAAAAAAAACTTACGTTGTGAGTTAAATCATCCATGGAGGAAAAGTAAATATTAGGAAAGTTTAAAAATAAAAAGTTTAGTTTTGATAAATAAAATATTTAATTCAACATAACTAAGGAACTATGAGAGTCTCTTATTTTTATTTTTGAGTTCCATGAATGCTATAATAACCAAAGGACTGGGGAATAACCGACACCGGCACGGCCCATGTTGTTTTCTTTTCTTTTCTTTTTTTTTTTTTCCGACGTAAATGGTAATTTTGATTTGGTTTTGAAGGGAAGATTTGGTAGTTTGATTTGAAATACTATTAAGATTAGGATTAGGAAGCAGAGAAAGAGGAGACCAGTGTTTCTCTCTTCTTCTTCTTCCTCTTTCTTCTTCTTCCTCCCCCGCCCAGCTGTTCGTTTCACTTTCATCTTCGATTCTGCCTCGTTCTCAGACCTTATTTCTTCCGCTTTTCCTTTCTTTTTCTTCTTTTTTTATTTTTTTTATTTTCTCTCTCCCCATTCTCAGAATCAGTTCTCAAGATCTGCATCCGCAATTCTCGATGATCTTCTCTACTTGATCTGCCAAATTCCACTCACTCCTCCGCTTCCGCTTCCGGTAACTCTCTCTTTCCTCTTCGTCTTTTGAGATCTTGCCCATTTCAACTTTCACTTGCTCATCATACCTTTTCCCACTTCTACTCGCTTTCGCACTTTCTAATCCCTTCTTTTCTTTCTCCTTTTATGTTCTTGTTTCTGAATTTTATTTAATTACCAGTCTTCCTCTTTAATTGCGGTTGCGGGTTTTGTGTTTTTGATGCACAATGATGGCTGACATGGATGTGCACGCCGACGTCTCTGAGGTTAACGAGAAGTGTGCCTTGGATATGAGTACCTATGAGAATTTGCCTAACGCTTGCAATGCATCACCCCTTGACTCTGCTGCTTCCATTCCTAAGGATAATACTGATGCTTCTTACGTTTTCGTCAACTCCACCGATGCTGCTACTTCCGATGATCATGTTGTGTCGGATCTCAATGGGCAACCAGAGTGTTCTCACAATGTCGATACGGAAATTAAGGTTCATAATGGGGAATTCTGTACGGACGATGGTAGGAAACCCGATTCATTTTTCGTTTCCAATGCATCTGAGGATTCACCGTTTAAATTTTCTGAGCATTTGAAAGTGAGTGACGCAATTCAGGATGAGACTAGAGTGGTAGATGTTCTTCAATCTTCTGACGCCAAGGTGGATGAGGCGGAACCTGGACTGGATTCCTCCCAAAAAGTGGAAGAAACTCGAATCCTGGAGAACCAGGCTGTGAACGAATTGTTTGATGCAGAAAAGAATTCGGGTGAAATCTATGGGGTAGATGCTCCTCAAGAAGATGAAAACGTTCAGATTCAGGAGGAAAATCAAATAATTTCTACCACTGAGTCTTCAAACACGGATGCAAATCTTGGTGGACAAATCTTGGTGGTGTCTTCTCAAATGGTGGAAGATATTCAAATTCACGAGGATAATGGAGTAATGGGAATCATGAAGTCTTCTAATACCAAGGCAAATCATGGGATAGACATTGAGGCGGAGTCTTCGCAAAACGCAGAGGGCATCCAATTTCGCAAGGAATATGGAATTGTTGCAATCAAGTTTTCTGATCCTGAGTCAAACACTGGGGAAGAAATTGAGGTGGAGTCTTCTCGAAAGGCAGACGAGGTCCAGAATCATGAGGAAAATGGCAGAGTGAAAGCCTTTAATTTGACTGATACTGCGGCAACTCTTAGGGGAAAAATTAAGTTGGAGTCTTCTAAGAAGGCAGACGATATTCAGAATGGTGAGGAAAATGTCAGAATGAAAGCCTTCGATTTGTCTTGTACCGTGGCTAATCCTAGGGGGAAAATTGAGGTGGAGTCTTCTCAAAAGGGAGACGACATTCTGAATGATGAGGAAAATGGCAGAGTGAAAGCCTTCAATTTGTCTGATACTGAGGTGGACATTCAGAATCATAAGGAAAATGGCATAATGAAAGCCCCCAAGCTGTCTAATACCGAGGCAAATCCTAGGTCAGAAATTGAAGTGGAGTCTCCTGGGGAGGGGGAAGATATTAAGCTTAACGGGCAAAATGAAATAGTGGACGCCGTCAAATCTTCTGCTACCGTGGATAAGCGTGGGCAAGGTGAAGTAGTTCCCGAGGATAATGAAACAGTGGCTATTAATGAATTGTCTGATACCATTGAAAACCGCAGTGAAGAAACTGAGTTGGACTCTTTCGAGAGAGAAGAAGGCATTCGAGAATCACAAGATGCAAATGTGGAGGCTGCCGACTGCCATTCTGGCAAAGAGAAGGTTGATGAGATGGTAAATAAAGCTGCGATAAGCGACCCAGTAGGAGGATTAGGAGAATCTCAAATTATAAACGGTGAGGATTCTCTTTTAGAGCCATCTGAAGAAAACAAAGTGGACATGGAGCAGCATTTGGCAGCAGCTCCTAGTCCATTGGTCAATTCAGAAGATCTAAATGGTTCTATCTCCACTAGCACTGCAACGAGTATGGATCAAGATGACCCTTCTAAGACTATTGATGACAAAGACACTGGAGCTAACACGAGCAGCTTCCATGACCATACTGAAACTTTATCTAGCTCTGTAGATCCTGATATTGATTCTGTTGAAACTCATAAATTAACTCATACAATGCTTATTAATGATCCAAAAGTAGAGTTAAATGAGATTACCGTGAATGAACAAGAGGTGAATCATGTGTTAGAACTAGAAGAAACTTCAGAAACGGCCTCCCATCCTAAAGTGGACGAATGTGACAGGGTTGAAGTTTTGGAAGGTACAGTCTCTGGAGATGAGATGTCCATTGCGCTTGATGAATCTAGAACTTCTTATGGTGATGATTCTGTTGCGGGAAGTCAATTAATCCCTGTGGAAGTTGAACCTGCACAAAGCGTTGAAACAGCAGTCTCTTCTGTTGTGATAGGAAATACTTCAGTTGAAATAAGGAAAATGTCCTGTACACACAGTCTTGATGATCCAGTACTGAGACCTGATCTTGAAGCCGAGGATTGTACTATGTCTGAAAATGTGGCTTCTGCTGATGATTATGTCCAACTGGATAATGAAGTCCGTGAAAATCATGAGATTAGTCTTCTTCTTGGTGACAATAATTTTGAAACCAAGTCCGAGAGTGGTGACATCGAAGAAGAAAACCAATCAACTTTCCCTTGTAATGATATGAGATCAGAATCTAACGATTTTATTTCAATTGAATGTGAAGAGAGAGGTTCTACTGTTCCTGAAGTTCCTAATGGTGGCAATAAATCTACTGCGATCCAACAAAGTTCTGCTGTTGAAACAGATTCAGAATTCCGTGATAATGAACGTAGCTTAAGTCCAACTGCTAATGAGAAATCAGGAGAGAATATCGAGATTGCATCTTCCGTAGTAGGTGGTGGCAGAGATATAACTAGCGATGATTGCACATCAGAAACTGAAGTCAAGGGTTCTGCAGTAAACGATGAAGTGGATCTGAACCCAATGTCTGATATTGCCTCTCAAACTGACAGTAAACCGACAAAAGAAGAAACTGAGGTCGTTCATAGTTGCCAGAATGAACCTTCCCCTATTTCCCCAGAAGGTTCTATTGAAGCTTTGGCAGGGAAGAATGTAGGTACTGAAGCAGGAACAAAGCCACTTAACTTTTTGGTTAGGGTACCTAAATTTGGTGATGTAAATATAAGAGAGCAGATTAAGAGTGCTCAAATGGAAGTTGATCAGACGACCAAGGATAGAGATGCTATTCGAGTTCAAATACAGATAGTGAGGGTAATAATGACATTGTTATACTTTTTCAAAGTTTAATATATTTATGTATATGTAAACATCATTTTATGGTTCAAATGGTTATCTGTTCAGGCTGCATGGAAAGTGTTAAGTGATAATCTTGAAGCTGCAGTGTCAGAAGGAAGAGCTGCAAGAGACTTGCTGAAGTCAAAACGACAGGAGATTGACTCTGTTCAATCAGTCATAACAAAAGTAAAGAATGCAATGTCCATTGGGGACATTGATGGCAGGGTAAGTACGTGTTGATCTTCTAGTTAAATATGTTTGTAGCGATTCTCCTCCCCCCTGCCACTTGTGTGCATGCTCATGCCCCTGAATTTATTTTTTATTTCAACGTTTTGTGAAATTGTGCTTCAATGTATGCAGGTACGCAGCATTGAACACAGTATAGAGCATGAAACACTGCCACTGAAAGAGGAAAAACAATTGATTCGTGAAATCAAGCAATTGAAGCAGCTACGGGAACAGCTTTCATCTACTACGGGTAAGCAGAATGAGCTTCAACAGGCATTGGACCAGAAAGACCAGTTTGAAGAGCGCCTAAGGGTATGATATAGGGTTTGATACTTTTGTACCTCTGCTTCTCTAAATATGGTTTCTAACACTTGCAATGCAGCATGAGATTCAAGATGCATATTCACATGGTATTTGTTACTTGGTACCCCTCATCTAAAATGTGTTTACAGCTAAAAGTACTTGCAATGCAGCATAAGATTTAGATAATTCGTCTTCACTTTTGTTTTAAGATGCGTATTCTCATGATATTTATTAATTGTACCACACAGCTATTAAGAAAGGAGATGGATTTACTGAGAGGCAATGTTCTGAAAGCTGAATCAGTTATAAAGGCTGCCAAGAAGATATGTAATGATGAAAGCTTAAAGCTGGATGAATTGCAATCCAAGTTTAAAGCAGCAGATAAGATTCGCCAAGAAGCATATGCCAATTTACAGAGTTTGAGGAAGCAATTATACGATAAGGTTTGTACTCGTA
This sequence comes from Cucurbita maxima, assembly GCF_002738345.1. Classification (NCBI taxonomy): domain Eukaryota; kingdom Viridiplantae; phylum Streptophyta; class Magnoliopsida; order Cucurbitales; family Cucurbitaceae; genus Cucurbita; species Cucurbita maxima. Next base: position 6,807,708 of record NW_019272022.1, read on the forward strand.
ATTTTTTCTCATAATGCGATCTACTTGTGGTAATAAGCACTTTAGAAGACGCTGTGTACAACAAGTGTCGAAGTTATGAGGGCCAGGGTCTATTTCCCTCATGACTTTTGAATGGAACAAGATCGACATCTTTAAGGAAGATGGTTTCCAACGACCTATTTTAGCTGGTATAACATGTTTGTGAGGAGAATTTATCAAAAGGGGTTTTCCATTTTTGTTTTGAGTTCTGTTCTGTATAGGTTGAAAATTTGCAAGCTGGAGCCTGATCTGGGGGACTATTTGATCTCAGATAGAACATACAATTTTTTTTTTTTTTTTTTTTTTTTTTTTTTTTTTTTATGAATCGAAAATTGGCGGTAAATGATGTTGGAATTGGACATGTGTCATTTTATGTTTTCCGTTGGCATATGTTCATCGGTAGAGATCCTCTAACGATTGCCACCCAGCGAAAGTGTAACCGTTGAAGTTTGACCCTTGACTTGCAGAACAAATACTACTGGAAGTATCGGGATGACGTGAAAGAAGCCAATGAAATCGCATCGAGTGGAGATGTAGAGAGACTGCAACGTTTTTCTGTTAATCAGGTTAATTTATTCTTCCCCTTCTTTTTGTTGACATAATCAAGTTACTCTTTGGTATTGAGTCCGTGTTGCAATTGCTGGTTTGCTTTGATTTTGGGCGTCGAGTTGTTTCCATACTCTGATTGATCAATATTTTAGGTGGAGTGCATGATGGAACTGTGGAACACAAATGCTGAGTTCAGGGAAGAATATATTAAGACCAACATGAGAAGTACCCTGAGGCGACTAAAAACGTTGGATGGCCGCTCCCTTGGCCCCAATGAAGAGCCACATGCACTAAACCATATTGTAAAGGAGAGACCAGCGAGGGACAATTCTCTTTCAACAGTTTCAAAAACGCTGGAACCAGAAAAACTGATACCCGCTGAGAATATGAGAGATAATGATAAGCCAGTGATCGAAGTAGTCAAAACAAAGAATCAACCGACAAAAAACAAGAAGCCCACGACAGTTGTGGCTTTAGTGAATGGCCTTGGGAATATTTCTTGCGAGAATGACGTAGAAGAGCCACCACGACCCGTGGAGATTAAGCGAACAAGAGAGGAAGAGGAGTTGGCGGCGAAAGCAGAAGAGTTGAGAAAGAAAGAGGAAGCAATCAAGTTGAAGGAGCAACATAAGTTGGAAGAGAAGACCAAAGCCAAAGAGGCATTGGAGAGGAAAAGTAGAAATGCTGAGAAAGCCCACGCTAGGGCGGCAACTAAAGCAAGAAAAGAGGCGGAAGAGAGAGAGAAGGTATTGGGCATATTCAAATTGCTTTTATTTCTTTGCTTGAATTGCAATTTTGACAGCTAACATATTTGTGCACAGCTAAGGGAGAAGAGAGCAAAAAAGAAGGCAAGGAAGATGGCAGCAGCTGAGACGGAAGCTGGAAATGGTTTGGAAGAAAGGGAATCTGGTATAATCACGGAGAGCACCCCGAAGGAGGTGTCTGAAAACACAGGTAAACAGGGGACGGCTGCGAAGAGGCCACAAAAAGCGTCGCAGTCGCAGTACACCAAGCACAGCAAGACAAAGTCAACAATTCCTCCACATCTTCGAAATCGGAGTAAGAGGGGGATGCAGCCATGGATGTGGGTTCTTTTGGCCACCCTGATTGTTTTCGTGGTGTTCTTCGTGGGGGCAACAACGGCTTCTATACTAGGTCTTGGTTTCTAAATTTAGAATGCAATTCAGTTTCATATAGAGAGCGACACACAATTACAGCTTGTAAGGGCAGAGGGATAGAGTTTTGGTTTAGAGAGCGACACACAATTACAGCTTGTAAGGGCAGAGGGATAGAGTTTTGGTTTGGGACATTCCCATAGAATATATAGATATGGTAGGCTAATTCTTTGGCTCTATTCTCAGGACTGGTCTCTTTTAAATTAACAAAATGAAAGTTTTCCCATTATTAAGGCGCCTCAAATGACTCTTTTCTATTTTATTTTATTTTGTTTTCCGGAAAAGCAGCGGCAATAAAAGTGCTTCGAATGAGTAAATATGGAGAGGATGTTCCATAGGAGAGTGGAAGCCAGAAGTGGATGTATCGGCGTCCGTACAGGGGGGAAGGGGCCCGCACTGACAATGTAGCTATCCGGAACCGGAATCTTGTGTCCCCACTGCTTCTGTATCCTGTACAATGGTGTTGATGGGTGCCTCTTCCAATCCTTAATGCGTAGTGCTATTATGGGACGTGACTATCGCCACAACCATGAGCAACGCTCCCGATTTTAGGTGCTCATTTTAGAACAGCTAAACCCAATTTATAAAGCCGAAATTGACTCTTTGCACATATCCGGACATCATGTTTGACTATACAAACAAACTAATTAAAATTTCTTGAACTGTTACTTTGAGGAGCTATTTTGTATGCTTTAGTTTCATAATTGAAAATAATAATAATACAATAAAGGTGATGTGTGGAAAATATAGGCGATGAGGGCGAGGGAGACGGGGAACGGAGGTGTGAGATTTGATGGGCTGTGCGTGAGTGTTTGGTGCACGCTTCAAAATGAGGTGCGAACAGAAGGTAGATCACGGGTGGGTGAGAGTAGCAATCGCAGGACAAGAAGGCATTACTCATGTATGTAATATTCCGTTGTTATTAACTCATATGACAGACTTTGAGTTGAGTTGATGTTTCCTGTCTTCGTGTCAGACTTGCACGAACGGATGGATAAAAACAATATTGGGCAATAAGAGAAAAGGAAAAAGTGATTCTTCCTGCTCCAGCTTCTGGTTCTGGTTAGGTAGTTCAGGTAGTTCAGGTTCAGGTACAGCCCAGCTCCAGCTCCAGCTCCAGCTCCAGACGACTCTCTCTCGCTTTCTTCTTGGGTTTCGTACAGCAGCAACAACAGGCAGTAGATTGCTTTGTACATATTCCAGATCTCATTTCTTTCAGCTGGATCTCTTCCATTTCTTCCCTTCTTCTCCTTCCCCTTGGTTCCCTTCCCCTCCCTCTCCATGGACGACCTCGGCGCCCAAGTTGTTCCTCCTGTTTTCATCCACCAAACCTTCCCCACTCACTACACTGGTTTGCCTTCCACCTCCAACAAGCGCCCTTTATCTTATCACAATCACCTCCACCACCACTCCCATACTTGGAACCCTAAGACTTGGGATTGGGATACCGATACGTTATCATCAAACCCTCCGACCCTGCGCTACTCCACTCCGATGCTCTCTCATCCAAACCCCACTTCCTTCCTGCTACTCCTCTTCCTTCCACCTCAAACAACAACACTCTCCACCTCCAGGATGATCAGACTCTTCGCCTTAATCTTGGTCCTGCTCCCAATTTCAATTGCGTTGAGCAGCCGCTCTCCAAACCCCCCAAAAAGCTCCGCCCTGACCCTGGATCTCCCGCCACTGCCACCTTCCCTATGTGTCAGGTCGATAATTGTAAGGAAGATCTCTCTAATGCCAAAGACTATCACCGCAGACATAAAGTTTGCCAGCTCCATAGCAAATCCACCAAAGCCCTAGTTGCTAATCTGATGCAGAGGTTCTGCCAGCAGTGCAGCAGGTTTTTTTTTCATTCCTACCATCTCTCCCCGCTTCTCTATGCCTTTTTGTTTTCCATCTTGTGTTGATGCGCCAGAAATTCATTACCAATCTGCCTCCCTCTCCAAATGTGTGTGTATATATTTTAACTCTTATTGCTATTAACCTCTCCTCAGATTTCATCCACTTTCGGAATTTGATAATGGGAAAAGAAGCTGTAGAAGGAGACTTGCGGGGCACAACTGGCGTAGAAGGAAGACGCAGCCCGAGGATGTAACCTCAAGGCTGACCCCGCCAGGAAGTAGAGGACCCCCAAGCGGTGGGAATTTGGACATCTTCAGTCTATTGGCTGTTCTAGCTCGGGCTCAAGGTCAAGCAATTGCCTGATCAAGTTTCTGATACCTATTTGTTTCTGACTTTTGTCTTAACACATTGATTTGAAACATCAGGAGAAAACGAAGGCCAGAGTGTAGAAAGCTTGCTGTCAGCTAATAGTGACCAACTCATTCAGACCCTCACTAAGGTCAATTCACTTCCTTTACCAGCAGAGTTTGCAGCAAAGGTGCCCAATTTGGAGAATTTTATGGGGAAGGCTTCTCCAGGAAGTTCTTTGCAGCACCAAAACAAATTAAATAGAAATCCATCTTCTTCTTCGACCATGGACTTGCTCACTGTACTTTCAGCAACTTTAGTGGCATCAGCTCCAGATGCTCTGGCAATGCTGTCGCAGAAGAGCAGTCCGAGTAGTGCTAGCGAAAAAACAAGGTCATCGTGCCCCTCTGGTTCTGATCTCCAGAATAGGCCTCTGGAATTTCCTTCAGTTGGAGGAGAAAGAAGCAGTACCAGTTACCAGTCTCCCGTGGAAGAATCGGATGGACAAGTTCAAGGATCTCGAGTTGGTTTGCCACTTCAGCTGTTTAGCTCTTTGCCTGAACATGGTACCCCACTGAACTTGACGGCTTCTAGAAAGTACTTTTCTTCTGATAGCAGTAATCCTATTGAAGAGAGGTCTCCATCATCCTCACCTCCTCTCCTGCAGAAGTTGTTTCCCGTGCAAAGATCAGAAGAAACTACCAGTAATAGGAAAATACCAATCAGAAAAGAAGTTAGTGGAATTGTTGAGGTCCCAAAGCCTCCTAGTAGCGCCATGCCCTTTGAACTCTTTAGAGAGTCAGATAGAGGAGGCGGCCCAAATTTGCTTCATACTGTTCCTTATCAGGCTGGATATACTTCTTCGGGGTCTGATCATTCACCTTCTAATTTAAATTCCGATGCTCAGGTATCTTGCTGAGTACATTCTTCCTTGTATTTGTGGACGTGCTTTGTGTGTGTGTGTGTGTGTTTGTGTTTGATATCATTATTCTTGTGGTTTGAAACAACATTATTCAGGATTGCACTGGAAGGATAAGTTTTAAACTCTTCGACAAGGATCCCAGTCAGTTTCCAGGGACATTGCGGACACAAGTAAGATTCTAGGATCTTATTGCTTCCAATTTTCTTTTATATAAAATGCTGCAATTGCATATGTCTGGAAAAAATTCATGAAGTTTCTTTTCTAATGTTCTAGATATACAATTGGCTGTCTAATTGTCCATCTGAAATGGAAAGCTACATACGGCCTGGTTGTGTGGTTCTATCGATTTATATGTCTATGTCATCCATTGCATGGGAACAGGTGAGTGAAGAGCTGTTATCCAGGACTGAAATTGTACCAATAAAGTTTTATGAGCTCTAACTAATTTCACTCGTTCTTTGCCAGCTTGAAGAAAATTTGGTTTTGCATGTTAAATCTTTGGTTCATGGCGAAAATCTTGAATTTTGGAGAAGTGGAAGATTTTTAGTCTACTCTGGGAGGCAACTAGCGTCGCACAAGGATGGTGAGAACTTACCAGGGTAGTGGTCGGTCTTTGTCTTGTTGAATTAGAGCTTTATTAAGTATTAATCAGCATCAATTTTTTTTGTTTTTTCTTTCATATCTGATTTGGTTCATAACGATGTGTGATAATCTTATAGCGTAGTCCTTGAAGCCATAGGCTGTAGATTTGTTGTTGTTCTTGTGTTAAATTTTGTTTCCACTGATTTGATTGGATATTCAGGGAAGATTCGTCTGAATAAATCCTCAAAAGCTTGGAGTAACCCGGAGTTAATCTCGGTGTCACCTTTGGCTGTTGTGAGTGGACAAAAGACTTCCTTTCTATTACGGGGAAGGAATTTGAAAAATCCTTGCACCAAGTAAGTCCAATGTTATGATAGGTGATGAATTTTTGTTGGTTTTTATTTTTCCTTTTTCTCTTTTCTGGAAGTGACACTTCACAACCTTGTAGGATTCATTGCACATTTATGGGTGGCTACATATCCAAAGAAGTAATGGGATTAAGTAGGCAGGGAACATACGATGAGATACAGTCTGGAAATTACAAAATTGGGGATGCATCACCTTCCACTCTTGGTCGTTGTTTCATTGAGGTAGTTTTTTTGGTTTGAACTAGCATGTGTTATCTTCTTCGCCACAGTTAAAGTTTCTTACAAGGTTATTCTTTTAATCTACTGTACAATGCTAACAGGTGGAAAATGGTTTTAGGGGAAATAGTTTCCCCGTTATTATAGCTGATTCTGCCATCTGTAAGGAATTGAGGCATCTTGAGTCCGTGTTTGATGAGTTTAGAGTAACTGATATCAGTTCAGAAAGCCATTCATGTGTTCCTTTGCAGCCGAGGCTAAAGGATGAAACTTTGCAGTTCTTAAATGAACTTGGATGGCTATTCCAAAGGGAAAGGTCGTCTTCCAAGCTAGATAATCCAATTTTTCTAATCAGGCGGTTCAAATTTTTACTCACGTTCTCAGTAGAGAGGGACTTCTGTGCGCTACTTAAAACACTTCTTGACATTCTGGTAAAAAAATGCTTGATCACAAATGGACTATCAATGAAATCCTTGGAAATGATATCTGAGGTTCAGCTTTTGAACCGGGCAGTGAAAAGGAGGTGCAGGCCGATGGTTGATTTACTCGTCCATTATTATGTATCTGGCTTCGGTGATGAAGAGAAAAAGTACCTCTTTCCACCAAATGTTATTGGTCCTGGTCGTATTACGCCTATGCATTTGGCAGCTTCAATGGCAGATTCAGATGATATGGTTGATGCTCTGACAAATGACCCGCTGGAGGTAAGATCTAGTTGCATCTTTTAAGGCTTATCCTGGTTTTCTTTTTAGGACAAGATGGGTTTTTGCGTTACTGTATACTTAGATATTTGTCCCAAAATTATCTTAGAGCGCTCTGATAGTTGACCACCGTGGTGATGAAGGATTATATTGTCTACTTTGTTGTCTGAAAGCTCTCAAAACCCTTCCTAGGTGTACTTCCCAAAATGGTTCCGAAGTGCTGTTTAGGGGGTTTTTTATCCCCTAAGAAATGGAGAAATATGTTGTAAAAAATCCTCTTTTTTCAGAAAAAGTTAATTATGATTGGTGATACTATATTTTTAATACAACGTGCTGTTAATTTGGTGTTTGGAAGTTGCAGATTGGATTGAATTGCTGGAGTTCCCAAGTAGATGCAAGCGGACAGTCAGCACGGGGTTATGCGTTGATGAAGGGAAATCACTCTTGTAACGAGCTGGTGGATCGAAAACTTGGTGACAGAAAGAAGGGTCAAGTTTCAGTGAGAGTTGGGAATGAGATAGAGGTAGGGGTGTCAAGTAGTGAGCGGAGCAGGGTGCAAGGAAGATGTTGCTCTAGGTGTGCAGTTGTTGCAGGAAGGTGCTACAAGAGGGTTCCTGGGAGTGGGACACACCGGTTGCTTCATCGGCCCTATATCCATTCAATGCTTGCTATAGGTGCTGTGTGTGTTTGCGTGTGCCTATTCTTGCGGGGTTCCCCAGACATTGGCTTAGTAGCACCCTTCAAATGGGAGAACTTGAGGTATGGGACAATTTAGTTTGAATAGAGCGATGATGTGTAATGAATAGAAGACAAGTGGTGGATAAGTTGAGACGATCTGTTGCCTTGAAAGAGAAGAGGTGAACCAGCAGCCGAGTTGTGAAGTTGAGACGGATTAGTTAGAAGAGCAGATATTGTATTATTTGGGAGCTGCGGTGGGTTTTGAGATAGAGGGAAGATGCCACTGGGCGTGGAAGTTGAATTCGAGAAAGCCGGTCGGGTTGAAGAGGAATGGACTATTAGATAAAACGTCAAGTTTCCTTATTTAGCTTTACACGTTTCTATTAGTTGATTGAATATCTTTCTTTGACCATTTGACAAACACGTCTAATGGATTACCAACGTTTTAGATGGTCATGGAAATCTCGCGAGCGCATGCCCGGGAAAGAGGCAGATCAAAAGAAGGAGCCGACTGATGACGGGCCAATCCAGTGCTTGTACTGTGGGAAGAGAGGTCACCCGAGCAAGCTCAGGAACAAGGAGAAGGCTCATGTGGCTCAATCCGAGGAGGACGAGTCGACTCTTTTCATGGTGATTGCATCAGTCCTACCTGACGTCCCTAATTCCGATTCCAAATCCACAGTGGTAATTGACGACGGTATAACTGCTCCGGTGAGCGTCGAACCCGAGGAAGAGCTCTAACTGTGCATAACAAAGGCACCAGCTGGGGAGCCAATTCAACTGAAGGAGGAGCAAGTGTTCGCTCAAATTGATGAAAGAGGCGAGCAACAAGAGCATCGGCGATGGGTCCTCGACACGAGTGCAACAAACCATATGACCAGGGCCAAGTCTACGTTCTCCGAGCTTGACTCGAGGATTCGCGGGATGGTGAAATTCGACGACGGCTCCGTCGTCGAAATCGAAGGGCGTGACACCATCCTGTTTGTCGGCAAGGGAGGCAAGCACCACATGCTAACCGGTGTCTACTTCATCCCGAGGCTCAAGGCTAATATTGTGAGTCTGGGTCTACTCGATGAGGCCGGCTACCACATTTCCATCAAGCGCGGGCTACTTAGGATCCGCGATGATCGACGACGGTTGCTCACGCAAGTTCGGTGCACGGCAAACTGCCTTTACATCCTAGAGTTGGAGATAGAGCAATCAGTCAGCCTCTCGGCTAGGTACCAGAGGATGAAAGACCTATTTGGAAGAAGTGGTCTAACAATAGGTGGAGTTAGGAAGAGATTGTTAGATAAAACCTGAGGTTTCCTTCCTTATTTAGCCTTACACACGATTCTATAGTTGGATGGAATATCTTACTTTGACCATTTAGATGCTCATTTGGTAGGAGTACACAGATTTAGTTGGCCAATGCGTTTAACCAAAAGTTTTGAGTAATTCTCTGTCGGTTATTTTTAGCATTCTTATTTTATTCAAACAACTTCTCAGTCAATAAATTTCCTCTCACGAAAAGGATTTCACTTGCCCGATAACCAGGTCGGGGAAGAGATTATGCAAGAGGTCTGAAGAGAGGCCCCTCCCCCTCCTTTTTAGTTTCTTTTTTCTTTTTTCTTTTTTCTTTTTTCTTTTTTTTTTTATTCTTCTTATTATTATTATTATTATTTATGAATACGAAAGGACGGGGAAGAGATTATGTAAGAGGTCTGAAGAGCAACTGATAGAAGCGGCAGAGCTGGCGCGGAGGTGCCTAAAACTGAAGGGGGAAGACAGACCGACGATGAGAGAAGTGGTGTCGTCGGAGGAGACGGAAACTTTACTGGAACGCCCACAGCAACTACACCAAACAGGGGAGATCTGTACCCCAATAAGGTTTTAGTAAGAATGGATATTAAGTTGGTTCAGAAAAATAATTTTGAAAATTTGTTTACTGTTTTGTACTGTGAGCCGTGAGGTGTGAATGAAGCGACTTTTGTTTGATTGATCCCCGTTTGTGAATGTTAAGTAACATCCAGGTGCGAGTGTATTAACAAATCTAATTAAATAGAGGTATAAATTGTAGGTTTGGAAAGGGCCTAAAATAAATATTGCACACCCAACCCAATTTAGGATTTTAGGGAAATTTTGGAATCAGTCCAGGAATCAACCATCTATCATCATTGGTCAATGCACCTCGGTGGTTGAGTTCACCCATAAAACACAAGAATAACAATGCAGTTTAATTTGTACCAAGTGCATATGCTTGAAAGTGAAAAACAAAATTAAAATAATTGAAGAAAAAAGACGATAGGGTGTAGAAATACAATAGCAGAAAATAAAATAGTACGTGGAATCTATTTATTTTATTTCTTTTTCTCTCATAACTATTTATTATCATTGCCAAAACCCAATAAAGCCAACAAGGCCAGCCACGATACTCACAAATTCACATAATCACATTGACCAATCCCGCCCTCCTCCTTATTCATGTCGGCCCCACTTTTATTTATTTCTCTCTTTACTCTCACTACCCCACAAAAATACATACCTATAATTCTTTTCATTTTTTATTCCACCTCTTACTAAATCACTCTTCCAACATGACTTCTTGCTTACAATTTATAATTTACTTATGTACTAAATTTTTAATTTCAAAATAAATGATAAAACCATATTCGGCGGTAGTTAACAATATCTGTTATAACAAACTACATTCATTTTTTTTATTCCACCTTTTTTTTTTTTTTTTTTTTAAGTGGAAACAATAGAAACAATTTCATTTTCACGTTTCCAATATTTTCCCTTATTAATTTAACATACAATTTTGAATATTTGGTTTTGTAACAAGGTATGACCAAACATATAATTTTAAGAAAAAGGAAAGGAAAAAAAACAAAATTATCAAACTTAATTCTATTTTTCTTTCCTAAAACAGAGAAAATGAAAAACAAAAAACCAGGATCGAGAACACAACTTAACCGGCTTTAGCAACTTGCTTATGGGGCGTTTTGAAATGATGAGAGTATCATCAATTATTTGTTTGGTGCAAATTCAACAATACTATTTTGTCTCTATTAACTACCATTGATTGATTGATAAATACTTAATACCATTCCATTATTTAGTATTGACTAATTTTAATTATTGCATCTAATTAATAATAATAATAATAATAATCATCGAATATAAGGATGAATTGGGCTTAGCCTTTTGTTTCATAAAAATGAATGAATTATTTTTAGTGACTAGAACTCATTTATTTTGAGGGTAGTTTTATTAATAAATTGTATTTTTAGTCGGGTAGTCAATATCATTTGATTAAAGGAGATTTAAAATAGAAGATGCATTGCCACCAAATGCAAAAGAAAAAGACTTGGCATTACCAAATATTTGCGGAAATTTATTACAAAATTAATTAGGTTTATTCATGTTTTTACCATGCCCGGGCGGACACCTCACTGGCAATAAAGTTAGGTTAAATCAAAGTGGTAGACTTGTAATTCCAACGAGATCGATGCCCAAATGTTTTAGGGAATCCCTGAAGTCGCGGTAACTGCAGGACCTGGAATCCAGACACGTGGATGCCTCACCTACGCTTGTTTGATTTTTGCCTCCCACTCCCCACCCCAGTCCCATCACTGTAATTTTCTGAAGATATGGTTTCCCCAAGGAAAAATAATAAATTATTATTAAATTATTACACTAAAAATAAAAGGGAGCAAGAAGAAGGGAAAAAAAAAAAAAAGAAAAAGAAAAAGAAAAAAGAGCAATGAATACACTAAATATGATATGATATGCGCATATGGCCACTAATCTCATCGCACCGACAGACANAGCAAAAGAGACTGGCGGAGGCCAAGGACTGAAGTTCCCCTTTCTGCCTTCATGAGGAAAGACGGTCCGGCTACCTCCATCGGCGACGCCCAAGTCGGCAAACTCTTCACCTGCTTCGAGACCAAGCCTCTGGTCGCCACATGTCTCGCCCTCACTCTTGTCATGTTCCTCTGGAATCTTCCACCTTACTACCAGAATCTCCTCTTCACCACCGCCCGCTCCTGCTCCGCCCCCACCAACACCGCCGACGCCGCCCTCGCCAATCTCACCATTCCTCCCAATACCTCTCTCCCCTTTACTGCATCCGCCGCTGCCAAAAAGTACTCCACCACCCTCCCAACCGATCCCAACAACCGAATTTTCCAGCCATTTGGTAATGCTGCGGCTCTATTCGTTTTAATGGGAGCCTATAGAGGCGGACCACGCACTTTTGCCATCGTCGGCCTTGCTTCCAAACCCATTCACGTCTACGGCCATCCTTGGTACAAATGCGAGTGGATCTTCAACAATGGATCTTCCATTAGGGCCAAGGCCTACAAGATTCTTCCCGATTGGGGCTATGGCCGTGTCTACACCGTCGTCGTCGTCAATTGCACTTTTCCCCTCAATCCCAATCACGACAATTCGGGTGGAAAGCTTACGGTTAATGCCTACTACGGTCAGTCTCAGAAAAAGTACGAAAAGTTCACTGCTCTTGAGGAATTGCCAGGCTCTTACAACGCATCCAAGTTCCGTCCTCCTTATGACTACGAATATTTGTACTGCGGTTCGTCTCTCTACGGGAACCTCAGTGCCGCCAGGATCAGAGAATGGATGGCATACCATGCCTGGTTCTTCGGGTCTAAATCCCATTTTGTGTTTCACGACGCCGGCGGGGTGTCCCCAGAGGTCAGGGCTGTCCTCGAGCCGTGGGTGCGAGCTGGAAGGGTCACAATTCAGGACATCAGAGCACAGTCAGAGTACGATGGGTATTACTATAATCAGTTTCTGGTAGTGAACGACTGCCTCCACCGGTACCGACACGCGGCAAACTGGACATTTTATTTCGATGTGGACGAGTACATATATTTGCCCGAGGGGAGTAGCTTGGAGTCCGTGTTGGAAGAGTTTTCCGCATTTACTCAATTTACAATCGAGCAGAACCCAATGTCCAGTATGCTGTGTTTGAACGATTCCGCTCAAAATTACTCCAGGTACGTGTTCGATCTAATTATGTTTGGAAGATACTTGTTGGATCTGAGGTCAGGTAGGATGTAGATAGGGATGTATGAATTGATATATATATATTTGATCCCCTTGTCAGGAAATGGGGGTTTGAAAAGCTGCTGTTTAAAGACATAAAGTCTGGAATCTGGAGAGACCGGAAGTACGCGATACAAGCCAAGAACGCGTATGCTACGGGGGTACACATGTCGGAAAATGTGATTGGAAATACAACGCACAAAACAGAGTCCAAGATTAGATACTATCATTACCACAACTCCATCATGGTGAGAGGGGAACTGTGCAGGGAATTCCTCCCCAACTCCGCCATTCATAACGTCACAATCTTCAACCAAACCCCTTTTGTGTACGACGACAAGATGAAGAAGCTTGCTGACACCATTAAGGAGTTCGAGCGCCACGCCATCGGTACTGCTAATGCGAAGCTCTTCTCCTGATGTGATTACAGCTCGAGAACATCCATCCGCTTTCATCATCTTCCAAGTTGCAAATTTGGGTGTAGGAATGTGTGAATTGTAAGTAGAAGTCGTGAATGTATGTGGTAGACAGAATTGGGGGCAAATCCGATTGGAGTGGCTGGAGTTTCTGAATGTGGATGTAATGATGGGGGAGGGGAATTATATTTGCCCAAACTTTACTCCTCAGTTACTAACTTACTCCTCCTCCGTTACTAATCTACCCTGGTACTGGTGGTGGTAAAAGAACAGTGACTTTGAATCCAGTGATAGAAAGGGATACATAGTTGCTTTAAGATTGTAATGAGTAGATTAAGGGACTTTTTTTTTTCTTTTCATTCTTTCTACTTTGAGCTCTAGCCTTGCAATTTTAAGGGACTTTTTTCTTTTTTCTTTTTTCTTTTCTTTTCGTGTATTATGAATATGATTATGAATGGGTTGAGACAGAGAAAATTGGTGAGGGGTAGTTTGTGCCTTCCTCTGCTTCCGCTTCTTTGGAGCGTGGAAGTGGAAGTACAGGGAAAGAGAACTGTGTCCTTACCGTTGCTACTTACTATGCGTATGTAAATCAACTCCACAGTAACAAAAGTGGATTCTTTGATATTTGCTTTCTGAGGACCTAAAGTAATAAAAGGCAATAATTATATATAATTACCGTTGTGTCCTTTGAATTGTTGTAATTAATTATGGTCTTTTATCTTCTTATGTGACAATTGTTATGGAAATTACTTTATTTAGAAACTTAAAAAACATCAGACAAGAAGAAGGTAGTGTGTTTTTAAATAAATAAATAAGGTCATAAATAAGAATGATGTTGATGGATTATGCATTGATTAGTAAGGGCATTTTTCAATTTGTGTGCTCGGGGAACAAGATTGTGGTCATCTTTTATTTTTATTTTTGTGTGGGTGTGTGTTGGTTTGGCGTGTCCGTTGACTACGTCGGGTTTCTTTTTGATTGGTATTAGCATTAAATGGAAAGGCCGCGTTGAAGGTAGTTTTATGACGTAGACGATGACCAATTTTCTGTTTCCTCATCGCTTACCTCGCACCAGCATCACATTTCAATAAATGATCCATCCCCTCCTGGTTATACCAATATCCTTCTCCTTCTCCTTCTCCTTCTCCTTCTCCTCCTCGGCTCCTTCTCCTTCTCCTTCTCCTTCTCCTTCTCCTTCTCCTCCTCGGCTCCTCCTCCCATTCGCAATTTCTCATTTCTGACTGCCCATAATCCCACAAAATTCCGTGTCTGAAACGTAGACAGACATCAGCAACAGCTAGGCTTGATACTGATGGGTGCCTGTTTATCCGACTGCCTCAATCATCCCAAACCCTCTTCTGTTTCTCCACCTCCTCCCACCGCCAAAGTGATCTCTTTGCAAGGCCATCTCCGCGAATACCCTGTTCCCATCTCCGTCTCCCGCGTTCTCCAGACCGAAAACTCCTCTTCTTCACTTTCCGACTCCTTTCTTTGCAACTCCGACCGCTTATACTACGATGACTTCATCCCCCCTTTGCCACTCGATGAACAGCTTCTCCCTAATCAGATCTATTTCCTCCTTCCTTCCTCCAACCTCCACCACCGATTGAGCGCCTCCCAAATGGCTGCCTTGGCTGTCAAAGCCAGCCTCGCCCTCCAAAATGCCTCCCCCAACGATCGCCGTAAAAAGGGTCGTGTTTCTCCCCTCCTCAACCTCTCGGATTCCGACCACATCATCTCCAAGGAGCCCTCCAAAAAGAACGCCGCCGCGGATACCTCTGCCTCACCCTCCGTTAGAAAATTGCAGAGATTGACGTCCAGAAGAGCAAAAATGGCTGTTCGTTCCTTTAAACTCAAATTGAGCACCATCTATGAAGGCGCCGTTCTGTAGGGAGTAGGGTGTTAGTAGGGATTTTAGCCCCCGATTTACGTGGATACGTCCCTGCTCCCTTCCCTCCCCGCCTCTCATATATTGGTTAATTTTCATTTCTCCTCTGTAAGCAACTCTAATTCTTTTCCCTTTTTTAATCTGAGATTCATTCTTTCAGCGTTGAGATGTATAGATGATTACCCATGTTGAATTGCTGGAAGAGGGAATTATCCTCTTCCGAAATCCTGATCTGATTCTAAGTTCCGGTTAATTTGCGACGACTTGGGTGATCGACGACGCTTGAATTGGATTAATGAGGGGCCGAAGACGGTGGATGGGCAACCTAATTAAATCTGCAAGTCAGAGTCAAAGGGAGTGGCCCATTACAGTATGAACTGAATTGAACTGGAATACGACGAGAAGGCGGAAGAGTTGACAATCTGAAGCGGCGCCGCCGTAGTTGATGGCATGGACGACCCTGTTTACCTGAACACAATGTCTCTCTTTTCGCTTTTGTTATCTAATTCCCCACTAAATTCTACGTCCTCCATTTTGAAAAATTCTATTTTCTTAATTAAAAAGGAAACTTCATTCATACCAGCCCATGCCCATTGCTAATCCTTGGAATTCACAAATTTTAAATAACATGTAATCATATCCGTTCTTTCAACAAAATCACTTTTCACTTCAATACCCAACTCTTTAATCCACAATCATTGCCACATCATCAAACTCTATCCCAATCATTTTTTTCACCGTAAATTTTAGTGGGCAAAAAGTTGATGGTAGGGGCAGAACATTCATGTATTTGTTTATGATGAAATGCTTTCGATAATGCTAAGGTTTTGACCACCAAAGCATGGTTGGTTACATATATATATATATATTTTTTTTTTTAATTTATAAGAAAGATACATTTTGGACTTATCCATAATGTATTTGACCAATGATACAAAAATGATACATTATTGGCGCACTTTGTATTAAATATGTTAGCAATATAATCCATCATAGATTGTAAAATTAAGAATTATCATTCCTGTAGCACTTTGACTTAAAACTACAAAAAATAAATGGGTGCAATCTTTGTCGGTTTGGAGCACAGATTGCAATGGAAGGAAGGTGAGGTTCACGATGAGGAATGAGCGGTGCGAGGGTGTTAAACTAATGCAACTGGTGTCTGGGGGGCGCATGTGTCTTGCCGACTCCAACTACGGCCATCTCACGTATTTTACAATAAATTTAATTTTGAGGGATTAAAGATGATTTTGATATTTTCAAAATTACTATTACATATGTTATTAGAAAATCATTCTAATTAGTACAACCTCATTAATACTGAAAATTTATAATTTAAAATACATAGAGCAACAACAAAATCTAAATAAAATCTAAAAGCCATGCAATTTAATCAAATAGAGCAGCAACAAAAAGGTTTAAAAGTAAACTGCCATCAATGTGTAATCCTTGCCCTACCACGAAAACATTTATTAACAATTAACTTATGTGATTATTAGTAGTTGGTTACCCAAAACATATAGCCCATAACTGTTACCACACTCCTCCCATTCATAAACCATAACATAACAACCCTACAATACCATAAATAATTCTACATATATAGGCTTGGAGCTTGGGCTTTACATTGGGACAGTGAATTTAATGGCTAATCCTAATTCAGCCCACAACATTGGTTGTCCATGATTCAATTTGGTTCTTTCTCCAAAATGTAATACCGTTAACAATGAATCTAATGGATCACGAATGAGTAAAACCACCACCTATGGAGGGAAATTTTTAAGAAGTTTTGGGAAAAAAGAAAATTACTAGAAATCTCCTTCATGGATGATTTTCTTCCAAAAGTAGCTCAATAAAACTCTTACTCACCGCTTAAGGAACAAAATCCAATATTAATATCAACATATAGACACCTCTACAAATTATATTTAATTATCATCTAGATATCTTCATTTTTAAAACCAACATTTTTTATGTTTGATATTTAAGTTTGTTTCCATGTGACATGGTTGGATTCTAAAGTTTAAATTTTGCTTAGAATTAGTTACTACAAAATTGGTTTCTAAGTGGCATTGATTATGCTTACTCGACTTTGATTATATGTATCTAATCAGTTTGATATCAATTTTTGAAAACATATTTCATTTTTACACTCCATCATCAACTAGAAATCAATTTCAAGTAAGTTTTAGGGACAATTATATGTAAAATAGAATTTAATGATAAACATGTAACTTTTGAAAAGAATTCAAATTTCATAGATTGAATAGAAACTCAGTTGTTTAAGTATTTGATAGATGAAAATATTTTTAGAATCGTAAAAAAAGTTGTTAAAAAAGAAAAGCTTAATAAATTATTTCTTATTCAAACTTTTAATGTAGTTGAACGTGTAGAATCTTTTATAAGGAATAAAGTATAAATAATGCTTTAGTCAATAAATTATAAATTACTCTCGGCCATCAAATTAATCTTCATACTTTAACAAATAATATAATTTGATCGCAATTGAATATAAGCACTACAATTCCTGCCTCACATTAAGTATGAAATTAATGAAACGTCGGAGGGTTTTTTCTTTTTTCATAAAAAAATAATAATAAAAGAGTGAGGGAGGAGTGAGGAGTGAAAGGAAACGTGAAAAGCCCCATGCGACGCGTGCGTACGCCTCCTCGCCGTCACAGATCGGTCACACGGTGTGGGTTGGGTGGGTGTTATAGTAATTGTCCAACGGAGCGGAATTGGAGAATTGGGGTGGGAGGTCTGAGACTCGGGAAAAAACGTATAACCCCTTCATTTTCTTTCCTTTTTTACCCCTTCCTTGAAAATTGTATTGCTTTGCCTCCCTAGTCCCTATTGCTGTCTCGCCTGTCTTTCCATCGTCTTGTACATTCACTTATCTGTAAACACATTTTAAGATCCGATCTGGGCATCTGTTGTTTGGAGGGTCCTTCAATTCCTCTCTCTCCCTCCTCCAATCTCTTCCTTTTCGTTTTCTCTCATTCACTCCTGTTTCCGAATTCCACTTCATTTGAACGAGAGAGAAAGAAGAAAGAGAAATGGAGGGTGATAAGAAATCATCGCCGGTGTCGGATGTTGGGGCATGGGCGATGAATATCATCAGCTCAGTCGGGATTATCATGGCCAACAAGCAGCTCATGTCTGCCAATGGTTACGCTTTCAGTTTCGGTGAGCTTCTTACTCTTCCTCGCACAGCTCTCCTATAGATCTCTGATTGCTGAGTATGCACCTTCTTCTTTTTTTAATTTTTTTATTACAACCTTTTAAAACTCCTTGCGCCAATTTTCATTTTTCACCGATCCAAATCCTATCCATGGGTTTTCCCTTCGCTTCACTCTCGGTTCATCTCATGTAATGCGGACAATTGAGGATCTGTTCTCTTGGTTACGGTGGAATTTCTCAACTCGTTTGTACGCTCAATGGCGATTTTGCACTTGTGGCCAATTTTTTTGCCCCGTTCTCATATTGCAAGTGACGTTTTATGGTCTTACTTGCAAGCCGGGATAGTTTTGTATGCTTAGTTAACCGAACTTTCATCTTGAAGTTTACTGCGCGGATCCTTTTTTCCTTCCTACTAATTAAATAAGGTTATTTGAATTCTTTTCATTTTCAGCCACAACTTTGACTGGGTTCCACTTTGCGGTGACTGCACTAGTCGGTCTGGTCTCGAATGCCACTGGTTATTCCTCATCAAAGCATGTTCCTTTGTGGGAGCTCTTTTGGTTTTCTATTGTCGCAAATATGTCTATCACGGGAATGAACTTTAGTCTCATGTTGAATTCAGTGGGATTCTACCAAGTAAGAACTTACTATATGACACTCTTGACAACGTTTGCACTTTAATTTAGTTTATAAGAATGCATTGGATATGACAAGTTAAACAGTGTCTATCTAATTGTGTATTCATGCAATCTCTCTCTCTCTCTCTGTTTTGGTCTCTTTCCTTTCTTACTTTTACGATTGGAGAAAATTTTTGTTTCAGATTTCGAAACTCAGTATGATCCCTGTGGTTTGTGTGATGGAGTGGATCCTTCATAACAAGCACTACTCAAAAGAAGTGAAAACTGCTGTTGTAGTGGTAGTAATTGGTGTGGGAGTTTGCACTGTCACTGATGTAAAAGTTAATCTCAAAGGTTTTCTGTGTGCGTGCATAGCCGTCTTGTCAACATCTTTGCAGCAAATTGTGAGTACTTCTTCACATATCTACTTGGCTGAATCTTGTCGTCTCCAGTTTAGCCTTTATTCCTTCTACTTTATGTATATGTTGATCAATTGGTTTGTAGCTAGGGTATGACTGTTTTTCTTTCTTTTTCCCTTTTGTTTATCCCGCTGAAACAAGCAAAACAGAAACTTTGAAGGTTATGGGACACTGGTTTCAGTGTAACGACCTTGAGTGAGAGACCCTTGGGCTCCTCTCTAGGCAAACCTGTTGCAATATTATTAAAATATCTTAACAGAAATGGTAATTGGAGTTGTTCAATTTTTTTGTAATGGAGGTTGTTTTGGATAAAGACATTCTGATTCTTGGAACAATAACTATCTCATGGTCAGAATACTTATCTGTGTTAACCTTGATATCTTGAGTCCTTTTGTGTAGTCTGAAATGATAATAAAGGTAAGGGCAGTTGTTACAACAGTGTCATCGCATCGCTAAACCATATTCTTGCAACAGACTATAGGTTCTCTGCAAAAGAAGTACTCCATTGGGTCTTTTGAATTGCTGAGCAAGACAGCACCTATTCAAGCCCTCTCTCTCCTGCTTCTCGGACCATTTATTGATTACTACCTTAGCGACAAATCTCTACTGAACTATAAAATGTCTTCTGGTGCCCTTGTAAGTAGAAGGCGGTTCATTTATGTACGCCATTCATTTATGTACGCAATTTTCAACTAATTTCTGGGGATGCTACATACTTGCAGTTGTTCATCCTCCTTTCATGCACTCTTGCTGTGTTCTGCAATGTCAGTCAATATCTGTGCATTGGGCGTTTCTCAGCTGTGTCCTTCCAGGTGTTAGGTCACATGAAAACAGTGTGTGTTCTCACATTGGGGTGGCTGCTCTTCGATTCAGAGCTGACCTTGAAAAATATATCAGGCATGATTTTAGCCGTTGTTGGTATGGTCATTTATAGTTGGGCTGTGGAGGTTGAGAAGCAATCTGGGGTGAAGACTAATATCAATGTGAAACATAGCCTGACGGAAGAGGAAATTAGACTTCTGAAGGACGGAATGGAATCCAAACCAGTCAAGGATATTGAACTTGGTGAGACTAAAGGATAAATTTCACTTTGTTTAGGTCATGGTATTGTTTATGTTGTGTTTACAGTCTAGACTTATCCATTTCCTTGTCCTTGCAACCATCAATTTTAGATGTTATAAAGCTCTTGTAGGAACCTTGGCCGCCCCTATATTTTTCTTGTTCACATTTATATTTATACGTTTATATCATGTATATTTCTTTTTTCTTCACATTATTTATGCCAACAGAATAGTTGTAAGTCCATGAACGGATGGTAAAATGTAAACGTCATTTGTAATGGGTCAACTTTTATTTGATTTTCTCCTTTCTCTACGTTATTCTATTTTCTATGAAAGTTTGAATACAAAATTGCATACAACTCAACCAAACAAAACTGGCACATAATCATGGTACAAAGTTAATTTTGTAATATCTTCTACTCAAGAGAGATACCAGCCTATTTTAATTTCTCATTTCTCATTTAGTGTATTTTTGCTATTATGTTGGACCGAATAATTAATGTGCTAAAATGTCATTCTTTCATATTTAGTTGAGACAAGTATTCTTGTTACTAACATAATTTTAACCTAATTTGTTTAATGTGCTAGAATGTGATTCTTTCATATTTAGTTCAGACAAGTATTCTTGATACTTTTTAAACGATTACTATCCTAATTTGTTTAATGTGCTAGAATGTCAATCTTTCATATTTAGTTCAGACAAGTATTCTTCATACTTTTTAAATGATTATTATCCTAATTTGTTCAATGTGCTAGAATGTCATTCTTTCATATTTAGTTCCGACAAGTATTCTTGATACTTTTTAAACTGATATTGAGATGGTAAGAATAATATTGGAACTTTTCAAATAATAAATTTAAATGTTTTTTTTTTTTTTTTTTGTTTGTTTGTTTGTGTAATTGAGTCTCTAATGGATTCACCTTCAAAATCATTTTTTGGCTTGCGGAAAATTGACCATTATTTTGTTTCACCATATATCGCGGAGAATTCACTCTCTCGTATTGTAGAGTTTATTTTATTTTATTTTATTTTATTTTATTTTATGGGGGCTGTTTACGAAAGAAACGGTTCGTCGCCTTCGATCTCATGAGTGGAAGAACTTGCCGAATGTACCAAAAGGAGAAGTATTAAAATTTGACTTCGAGTGGGAGCTAGGGTTGCGCCGAGGAGCGGANAGACGCACTGATCGACTTTCTGGAATTGAAGAACGCAGTGCCAGAGGACATGGACGTGGAGCTGAATAATCAGGTAGAGGATGAAAATGAGAATGATTCTTTGTTTGAAGGAATGGTACTCTTCGACCCTTCCGAGTATCCAATCCAAATCCTTCCCACCCCCGAAGACCAAGATAGTGATCATCCTGGTCCAGATATCTCTAATCAGCCTCACCCCCCCAATTCCACAGCCGATAAAGTTACCACTACTGCCAGTAATTCAGCTTCTTCTACGGTAACGATGGCTACTTCATCTTCTCATCTTTCTGAACCCCTTGACGAGGACCTCTTTTCCGACCTCACGCTCGTCACTACCAGTTCTATGCATAAGGGCCAAGCTAAACACCAAACTCAATTCCAGTTAGATCAGAATTCGTTGCAGATCACCGATCCTTCTCAAGTTGCCACAATTATGAATACCCCTGGTTCGGTTGTAGGAGAAGCAACGGAGAGAGACCGAGGAGTCGTCTCAATCTCTCGACAGATTTCAAGAAGGAAAAGGAGACCTGGTTTGCGAATTGGCTATGGCAGAGATGCCCACACCCCAAATCCCTCTCCCGATCTTAATTCTCCGAATTCCAATAATCACACTCATGACGACGATGACAATGACCAGGACCCTGATGCTTTATCTAAGATTCAACCATCTGCTTCTCCACCACAGACTTTAAGCTCTCATAGTTCTTCAGTTGACAAAATGGAATCCCCTAATTTTGTATCTCAAGAAGATGTCATAATGGGATGTCCAAATCAACAAGATGCTAATCGACTTGAAAAAAATAGCGTTGAGACTGAAGTGTGCAATTCACCCGAGTTTAAATTGGAGCAAGTTAGAATCCAGATCTCTGAGAACCTGACTTCTGCTCGTAACTCGGTCGCCTCTGTATCTGCCTCTAGGAAGGATGTTATCCAACGGAGACGCAAAATTATGGATAATCTTAACATTTCATTAGACAAGTACTCCAATCTTGAAAGGCAGTTAGAGGAAGCATGCGAAGCCGAAGATTTTGAAACCGCAGAAAGGCTCAGCGAGAGCCTAGCTTCTGCTGAGGGAGAAAAACAAGCCTTCCTCAACGAACTAAAAGATGTTGAAGCCTTATGTGATGCAATGGATTCCAGAATGCACGAGGTTCTGGACTTCTTGATTGCGACGGAGGAAAAATGTGATTCTCTGCTCCAAACTTTTGCTACGGTCAGTTTCAAATAGGATTTCTATGTATGTTAATGTCTGACGTCTCAGTATACTCACATACACACACACACACAACACATTCCGTCTAAAAGAGCTGTAGACTGTAGGCTTCCATCCTTGTCCTTCAAATGATAGGATGCTTACGATGAAAAATACGAAGGTATTCACAAATTTTTTAAGGGGAATGTTGATTGAATTTCAATGTCTATATGAAATTAAGAAAAATACAACAAATTTTCCTCTGAAGAGAAGGAAGTATTAAGTCACTTTGTTGCTATTATACCCTGATATCTAGTTGACTCATTCATATCTATCTTCATCTTTACGGGCCTCTTGGATCTTCTATTTTCCCATTTTATATCATAACGTATGATAGAATAACAGATTTCCAATTTTTATTTTTCATATTATGAAAAATATTGAAAAATACTTTATGATAGAAGATAAATACTTTTTTTTTCTTTCAAAAAAGAAAAAGAAAAAAGACAAGTATCTTTTTCTTGTTAATATTATGCAAAACGTTAAAATCATGAACAGCAAAGAAGTAGACATTTTCATCTATCGTCAACTTCTTAACACTGGTAGGAATTGCTATAACCTGCATAATTCCTGAACCTCGTCTTTTGAAGTTCTTATTCGCTTCCATTTACTCCATGAACTTGTTCCTATTTAAATACACAATTTATATTACAAGAAAGCTATGTATTAATGAATCAAGTTTTATCGAAGACGGGAATAATTGGTCAAGCCTTTACAAAAAACACACTGCGATTTCTTAAAAATAGGGGGACATGTCAAATTCTTTGGTTATGGAGCATTTCAAAGACAAACAGGCCATTGGAGGTTGATTAAAGATTATAAGGATCTGCAATCCACCGCATTCACCAATTTCTAATTGTTGAAGTTGGTTCCATGTATGGGAAATGACTTCTTAATTATTCTTCCTTTTTGTAGGATGCTGCAAATGATGTTGTCTTGGGCTTAAATACTGCAGAGGCAGAATCTGCAAAAGAACTGGAAAAGTGGCATTTGTCAAATGAAGTCTTGGAGGCCAAGAAGATGGAAACTGAAATCGAGTCACTTATTATTCAAGAGTCTTGCATGGTTTTGAATAATTCTGTTGAACTTTTGGTCGAGGATGACAAAAGAGAGAAAAATGTTCTTTGTCAAAGAAAGGCCGTGTTGACAGATGAACTTGAGAAATTACTGGCTTTGGTGGAAGAAAAGAAGAGGGAGATAGAAGAAAATGATTCTCTGATTGGTGCTGTTGAGAGAAGAATTTCCGTCGCAGTTTCTGGTTTTCAGCATTTACATTCAAACATGGATGCGAAATATGATTCCTTACAATCAACCCTCTCCCAGCTGCAGTTAGAAAGTCAATCTCTTTCAGTTAAAAGAAGGGAAATTGATGAGTTTCTCAATCTGGAAAAGGACAAAGGAGAGCAGTTGAAGAAAATTGCTCAACTTTCCATAGAAGACGCAGAAGCATACAGAGAAGTTGCTAGGCTGAGAAAATTTCTGATGTCTAACATCTTGAAAATAAGGGAAGATAAAGCTAGTCTTTCTCAATCTGAAGATAAGCTCTCCAAGGATGTTCAAATGCTACAGCAAGAGTTTCATTCTGCAAGTTCTTCTCTCCAGGTTAGTTCCGCTACCTATTTTCCAAGGGGCTTCCTTCTTCTTTATCACTTTCCACATGATGGAAAAAGGTTTGATGGAAAAAGGTTTGATGGAGGAGGTACTACCGTGGAGCTTCCAAATCTTGTGAGATTCTTAACATTTTTTCCTTTTCACAAGAAGTTTGTATATGCTCAGGACAAATGGGATGACCTATTTGATTAGTAGTTGTTAGGTATCCAGTTTTAGAAATACAGCAAAAAAGACCAAGCACAATCTGACTAGTAAAGTTGTACTTCTTTTCCAAAGTTCTCTAATGACGTAGAGTCAATTCTAGAATAGTTAGTTATGGGTTAGTTAGGCTGTTTGTTAGTCATAACCAGTTAGTATACCAGCTGATAGTAGGTTATTTGGTATGTTAGGAATCTGTTAGTTTGAACACTCTTGTATTTTAAATGTGAAAAATTTACTGATGTATGAAGTTAAAAAAAAAAAAGAAAAAGAAAAAGGGAGAAAAAGTTCTAAGCCGATGGAGTTACAATGAACTTCTTCTATTAACAGAGAGGAGGAGCTATACCAATTGAAAAGAGATGAGTGTTTAACCAGAAGCATGATCCTTGTCGTTGAAAACCCTTTGGTTCCATTCAATCCAAGTAGCCCGAAAGAAAGCACAAATGTGATTCATCGAAAGAATCATTTTAACTTCTTTGGAAGGGTGGCCAGGAGCATAGTTGAGCAGGCATTTTGGTTCCTTTGTTAAAGGTGTTGACCAATTAAATAGAAAAGTACTTCCATAATTTTGCAATGTAGGAAGATGACTTTGGGTCTCCACCTTTTTCTAATGGGGGAGCAATGAGGAGGTAGAGAGATGAATGATAGTTTTTTTTCTGTTTTGGCTGAGGTCCCGAAGAAAGAATTTAATCTTTTTTGTGAAGTGGTCCTTCCGAGTTGATTCATATAGGAGGGTCTATGTTCCTCCTCCATTACTATCAATGTCTTTCAAGAGGGATTTTGTAGAAAAGGAACCTTTATTATCCAGCTTCCAAAGCGAAAGGTCCTCCTAGGTGTAAACCAATAATTTCGCTGTTCCCCTCTCTGTAGTAAGTTTCTGTAGGGTCAAAGAGGGACAAGAAGTTAGTAGAGAGGTTTGGTGAGGTTGCTTGAATAAGAGTAAGCCTCCTCATTTGGATATGTGAGAGCTCCTCCATAATAGTAGCCTCCTTTTCAATTTTTAAACTTCTCAACAATTTGTGCACATAAAGAGGTTATATCAGGGTTTCCATTCGAAGGGAGGCCTAAGTATGCATTTGGCCAAGAACCCACCTTCATCAGTATTTATTGGCAGTGGAAGCATCCTCACTTTTTATTTGTATTGAGGACTGTCAGTTCTGACTTTTGATTTTAAATGAATGTGTCAAACAGCCTAAAGCTAGGTACTTAAAGGGAAAAATCCCATAACACCCATTAGATAGTGGTTGAAACAGCCTCCAACGGCTAGTTTCTAATAAACAAAAGTGAATGTACCAAACTCTGGTTATAACTCACTAAAATCAGCCTAATCCATTTCAAACGACAACACCAGAGAACTAATTGATAAAGTTAGGCTATGCTTGAATTACATCACTTCCTTAAATACTTCAACCGAATTGAAGAGATTGTAGAGCTAAAGCCCAATCTTCAAAGGATGAGATAAGTTTTTTGTGCATTTTTTCAAGGTATGATGGTGAGTAACATTGGTTTCTTCCCACTTTTGAGAGCCATAAGCCTCACATCTTCTTGCAATTATTGTTCTTAAGGTTGCATGACTACATTTGGTGAGAATGATCAACCTACCCTTGGAGTGTTCGAGTCCTCGGCAAAGGATTAGTTTTCGTATCTTGGATCTTTTATCATCACGCCAATTTACATCTTATACATCTTATCCTATCCCTTGGGGTTGAAACCTTGGTTTGAGGTTTTTGTGATTTGAGTTTCCTAACTCCTCGGTGTTCTTACCTCACTTTTCCAAGGGTTTTGTCCCCAATTTCCTTCCTCTTATCTAGGTCTCCCGCTTGGTCATAATCCTAAAAGCTTCTTGCTTTGGAATTCTGGAATTCTGTTGTTGTTATGGTGTGTAAAAGACTTGCTTTTTGGTAGAGGTTTTTTCCCCAAAAGAGGCAGAGATCTCTCATTAGCTTTCTCTCTCTTTAGAGCCCTTTGTGTTTTTCCCCCAAAAGAGGCAGAGATCTCTCATTAGCTCTCTCTTTAGAGCCCTTTGTGCTGTGCATAAGAGTTTAGAAAAGCTGACGAGGGATTTGTTAGGATTACCCTAACAAGAAGTACACACAATCGAACTGTATTACAATATCAATAGCCTCCTGAGAGGGCTATGCCTCTCCTAAAGTCCCTACACTAAGAAAATACCAAATTTTAATCCCTTTCTAAGAACCCATACTCCCCTATTTATAACCAAGTCACCCTTCACTAGTTACCACTATGCCCTTCACTAGTTACCACCCTTCACTAGTTACCACCCTTCACTAGTTACCACTATGCCCTTACTAATAGCTTAATATTCCCAATATATCCCGTAATAGCAACCATTACAAGCATTAAACAAAATATCCACTCCCAAAAGAAAAAATAAAATAAAATAATAAATAAATGTGTTATATCTCTAGTCGAGATTCAACATTCTCAAAAATTTGTTCTGATTTCATTTTTAATCTCTCTTTAATCACTGGAATAATTATTGCACCTTCTTTAATTAGACGGCCACAACATGCTGTGTTCGGCTCTCACATAACAAATATTGCAGTTATTCTCTCGTCATCATATGATTCTTGTTGTTTAGCTAACAGACAATCATAGGTCTCCATTAAATAAATCTGCAAGTAGTGTTCTCTAGATAACCATCTTTCCATTCCTCTGCCCCCTAGTTTTTTGTGGCTTTCGTGCCCCACCCATCCCAGTTCTCTGCTCAACCATTTTCTTTGTCGTCCACCACTTCCAAAACCCATTTCAAATCCATCATGCTGTGCGTTTAAAGAAATAGCAGAAAATTCATTCACACTTTTCAGATATGAACTTTGGCCTGAGATCTTCAATCCTTTTCATTAATCACCATAGCCTTTTCTTGAGTTGGTATACCCCTTCAAATCGTGATACACGTTATTACCTACCGGTGCCCACAACCCTATAAGCTGTTGATGCATGGTTGCAATCAGTTGTAACTGTCCCTCAGCTCTTTGATCAATCTCTCCATCGTGGATACATCTGTTTTGCCACTTCTTCACTTGCCAACCTTCTTGCTCATGCAATGTACTCATTGGATTCTGTCGTTCCATTCTCGCCAAATCTTGAAAATATTCAAATTGAATTGATTCAAGGTATGTAAAATCCTTCAAATGTGAGCTGAGTCAAATTTTTAACAAAAAGTTTGATCTTGGAGATGAACCGGGTCGGGCAAATTCTGGGGGGAGAAACACAACTCGTGAGTGGGACTGCTTAAAGAAGGATGGGTAGGTTCCTTGTCAGGATTCGTAAGTCTTGGGACACACAGGAAAAAAATTCTCTTGGCGGACATTGGCTTAGGTCGTGCAAGCATTGGATCAAACGTTTTTTTTTTTTCCATCTTTTCACATGTGACATTGTAGAGCACTTGGTTGCAGCTTCCGCCTCATTTGCTCGCATCATCTTCTTCGTTCATATTAGTTGTGCCTTCTTCCCCGTCGCTGTATACGATTATGCTGAGGTTTCCAAAAATCTTTGGTTTTATCACTTGTAATGGGTAAAAATGAATCGCACAGCTACTCTCTTCAAATGCATCTTCTTTTCCGAATGACACTTGCCTTCAAATGCTTTTTTTTTTTCCAGGATTTTCTCCTTAGCTAAGCTATCCCTAAAATACAACTTGCCATTATCGCCCCAAACTATCTTTCATTACAAAGCAATCTCTGTCACTCTGGTTCCTCCTCTCATAGATTTCCACGATTGGAGGCTTTTTTCAAAATTCTGTGGATTGGTTTGCTTTTTTGAACGGTTCATTTATTTTTTATTTTTATTTTTTATGCATGGGGACTTTTGTATTATTATTATTATTATTTTTTCGTTGAACAAGAAACAAAGCTTGTTTCTTTTCACCGAATAAAGGAAAAGTCTCACTTTTCTTTAATGCATGGACTTCTATATTTATGTAATAGGGTTTGCATTTGTTTTCCTTCTATTAATCTTTCTTTCTAATTGTTTGAAGGAATTATCTTCAAGAAAATCACACATCCAGCAAGACATAGTTTCCTCAAAGCAAAGAATTTCTTTCATTGACAAGAGAGTACCTGAGTTGGAAGCGGAAAAGAAAGTTGCTGCTGCCGGTAGAAATTTCAAAGAAGCTGCTCGAGTTGCTGCTGAGGCAAAATCTCTCAGTAATGAAAAAGATAGCATCTGTGTTGACATAGACAGAGCTTTATTAGACCTGGAGAAACTTGAGGAAAAGACAAGAGAGACAATGAAATGGTTGCAGGAGACTGAGGTTTCGATTCAATCGAAGGAAAAAGAAGTAGCAAAAGCTAGATTCCAGAGGTTGCTTTTGATTGCTGGTGCAGCAGCAGCAGAAGGAGCTGCTGCTCTGGAGTCGGGTGACACTGGAGAAGCTAACCTTCTATTGGCAGAGGCCGAAGCAGCTCGTTGTGAAGCCAAGAAACTTCAGCCAATATATAATTTCCATGAGGACGAGCTTTCAACTATTCCTAAACACTTCATCTCTGCGGAACTTGTGTTCAATCTAGGTCGTGAGAAATTAGCAGACTTGGTAGCATCCATTTGTCATCCAGAAAATTGAGTTTTCGATGATGTGTAATTTTGGTGCTTGTCATTCAATGAAGGAGCTCGACAATGGGAATATTGGTGTTTGTTATTCATTGGTATCACATATCTCATCAGTGGTGCAGGAGCTCGTCCAGCCTGACTCTATGGTCACTTATGTACTCCCTTCTGCCTCGAGATTTTCTCCAATTCTTGTATCATTAAAGTCGCTGTCGTGATGTAGACGCATGCAGCTTCGTAATGCCACATCTTTTTGTTGTTTCGTTTTGAGTTTGATTGACACGGGAGCTTCATCAGAAAGGAAGAATTTGGAAGTGACATTCCTGATCTACTTTCTGTTCAAAGCTGAGATTTCAGAATGCAGCAAGGTTTGGATGGAAGCTGGCAGAACCCTTTGCGCGTTAACCAAGTTCTTTGACTAGAGAAAGCTCTCTATGTGCCCCAGGAAGGACAACGAAAGTGATCTGAATCCTGCTGGTCTCTTATCTTCCAGGTTTGGAACGAGTGTACATGACATGCAATGTGTTCAAATGTATTTACTCTTTTATCTTTTCTGTTTTTGGAAATGCGTTTTTTTTTATCCTTGATGTGTGTCGGACATTGGTGTTTATTTGGTTTTCTGAGATTTCAAAAGAGATATTTTTAATTTATGAGGTTTTAGAAAATGGTTCTAAATGATTTCAGAGTTGGGAGTTTACCATTTGTTGATTTAAAATATGATGGGACATTGATGAGGTGACAAAATAACAAATAAAAAAGAAAAAAAAAAGGTTCCTCATTCCAAAACAAAGAGTAACAGTTAATGAAGACCTGAAATTCCTAAAATTGACTAAATACCGCTTGTGGCGGTGAAAACTTTATCAGGCTGAATTGGAAAATTGGCATTATTCTTCAAATTAGCCCAACGAACTACTATCAACGCAACATTAAAACACGACAACAAAATGATCACCATTTTCTTTTTAAGTTCTTAACTATGAGTATAATTGCAGGTGAACCTCTGCCCCATTTTGGATCAATTCATAATCGCAGCTTCCTTGAGTAAAGACGCTGAAAGAATATTTATTGATATTCCATTATCAGAAGTAGGTAGGAGATTGTCCAAATGTCATTTCAATACTCTTCAAAATATCGATGGATGGATATATGAAATGCCTAGAAAAATGTTTTATCATTTTCAAGGTGAAAAACATATACCAAACAAGGTGACCCAATTCATCTTTTAAGCTTCGTCAATTCTAGGATTTCCTTCTCTTGAAGAACAATTCTTGAGTTAACCGTGAAGTTTTCATTAAAGTGGTGCTCTACTATTTCATCTTCATTCCTCCTATGAGTCTTACCAAAAAAAAAAACCATTAAAGCACAAGTTTAAATATTGAATCACATACCTATTAATTTCCCTTGTCAACAAGTGATGAAATGGTTGAGAATTCAAGAAACTGAACTTCAACCTATGTTTCTAAGAAGGCCACTTTTATTCTCTTATCAATGCACGTGTTTTTTACTAGTAATTCAAAACGGACGAAAGGAACCAAGCCGATCGGTTCGAATTATAACCTTTAAGACCGAACTGAATCGACCGAGTCCCGGTTTTAACCGACCGACTCAAATGTAAGTTTTGCGTTTGGTTTAGGGCTTCTCTAATGTGGGAACTTCCTTCGACTGTCGGCCAGTAGCCACCATCGTTCCTTCTCTCTCTGACTCTCGCATTTGCCGTCTCACTTACACAGCTGCCGTTGCCGTCTCACTTACACAGCTGCCGTTGCCGTCTCACTTACACAGCTGCCGTTGCCGTCGACTACTAAGCCACCGTATCCGTCGACTAATCAGCGACTGTCTCCGTCGCTCCCTGTTGGAACCTTTACTGGTCGGGAGAAGGGACGCGTTTAACAAATAACCAACCATTCATCACAACAAGGGACCAGCCGTCTTCTGGGACTTTTTTTTGTGCTAATATTGCAGGTAATCTCACTTACGAAGGGCTTTAAGCTGATTTATTCAATGGGCCCAATAATGAATTTGTTGTTCTTGTGACGGGAAATTGTGGCTGGCTTTAAACTGGGGTTTTTGTTGCTGTTCTTTTGTTCCCTTTTGTTTCTTCTTCTTCTCCTTTAGAAGATTCATTTTTGTATTAACTGATTGCTTCTACAGTCGCTTTCCCTTGCACTAGAGGAACAAAACACAAAAGTCTAAAATTCAGATGGTTATTTTGAATTCATCAAATCGAGTGCAATCGAAGACCGTTGACTAGGATTTCTTTGGGTTTCAATCAGAGACCAACACATCTTCAGGCACCGGGTGTTCAGAACGAAATTCGAATCCCAAACTTCTTGAATCAAAGTCTCTCGTCTCAAAAGCCATCGATTCCTCTACCCATCTGATTCTTCTTCATCAAATCATAAATTAGAAAGATTTATTGAAAATCGCTCTGAACATTTTTTTTTCTTGGTTTAGATCCCATTTTGGTCTCCGAACTTCTACATTTTTTTTTATTTCTTACTCCAACTTTCAAAATGCCGATTAGTCTCTGAACTTTTTGAAAGCGCCTATTTTAGTCCCTGTTGTTAATATTCCGTTCGTAAAGATTTCATGATGTTCCCTCTGCTTCCATATGCTGGTTGAACACCTAGCCAGTCGTTATGGTAGTCTTGGACTTGTAGCATCAAGATGCTTCACCATCACAGTGCAAGACTTCCTATATAGCTCCAATTGTACGCATACCAAATAGTTCCTCCACTGCCCTCATTAATTGCACGAAGCCCTATAACCTTTTGCCTCACCTACACAAATATAAGATTGCCACTCTCTTATTCTTTTGGCATGTCTTTGATTTCTTTCAAAGACACTTCTGGGCTTTGATATTTTGATTTATTTTTATGTAGCTTGAAATTTTCCTTTCCCCTCGATTCAATTTTTGATTGTGGAAGCTGCGGAATATAATTGTGGCGCTGATTAAAAAGCCCCAAAATTGCGAAATTTTCCAGCTGGCCACGTTTGCTTCTTGCCTAAGATTCACTGTCATTGTTGCTGTGAAAAAAATCAGTTTTCCGGCAGTGGGATTTAGAATTAATTAAACAATGGAACATTCTGGCCTCCTGCAGATACATTTTTTCCTTTTGGAAATTCCAAGATCATAAAGATGATGACTAGTTGAATATCTTTAAATATAATAATTTTGATTTACTTAAACCTCTTTTAAAGGATAGATAAAAAACTGAACCAAACTAAATATAAGTACCCCTTTGCATCTAAAATCTAATAAAAATGACACAAAAGATAGGAAAAAAATAAAATGAGAAATGTCATTATTTTTAGGTATGCTCATCTCATAGTTCGCTGTTATGCCTCTTTATCTTTCTCATTTTTGTCTTTCCTTGTCCTTTCTAGTAATATTTCAACTTTTATCTATTAAAATAAGTATATTGAATCGTCTCTCTTTCTCTTTATCAAGCTTTTTTCAGCGCTGGAGAGAGTCTATATGCTGTTAGATTCTACTCCGTGAGTTAAGAAATGCCAAGGTTGGTATGGGTCTAACTCATATTAGTCCTTAAATGGACGAAGTTGACGGTAAGAGACCTCCTTCCCTTCCTCTTTATATACAGGCTAAAATGATAGAAACATGTGGCTTTTCTTTTAAATCTTTCATTTTACTGGTTCAATTCCTTATAACTATATTTATGCTCGTTAGGAGGAGGAGGTGGAGGAGGAGGTGGGCCAAGAGTCTAGTAGGAAAGGGCAACTTAGGAAGGTCAATAGAGACTTAGTCGAGCTACCAAGTGTGAATGGGGTCCGAGCAGAATAGAATCCCTCAACAAGAACGGGTATGCATCCCCTCCCCACAAATCATTATGCTTGTTTATTGCTCGAGAATATTGTTGTTTTTGCACATTGTTTCTTATACCAGTAGATTTAGGGTGCTCCAAGCACCATTTTGCTTGTTTAGGATTTGGATTTACTGCGTAAGCAATGACATTCTTTTTCACGGCCTTTTCTTTCCTAGATCCAGGGTTCACCCCTCTATTTCCTAGCAATGTACCAAATCCATGTTTCTGCCAAATTATTTTATAATGTGGATTCCATGTACTTGATAGTTTTTTATATAGATCTTCGTTAGTTTTACAGCTTTGGCTAATGGGCATCAACTTCTTGTTGTGATTTGGTTTGTGGTCATTCCACTTTATGTTTATTATTCCTTTGTTTTAGTTTCTTTTCGGGTAAGGACCCACTTTTCGAGGGACTCGAGCCACTGACCGTTACTAACATGGAAAATAAGTAAAAAATGCGTAAAATCTAAAACATTTGAACACGTGCATGCACTTTGAAATTTGATTAAAATAATAATAAAATTTTTTGTTTTTATAAAGAAACAAGAAAAGACCACTAAAATTACTACACTACAAGATCGAACTATTTAAAATACATGAAATACAAGATTTAAAGGTAAGTATAAAGGAACTTCAGACTCAAGTGTGATGAGACTCCCTATAGCCAACAACCCATGTGTGCCTCTACCTCGAACTACGTTAAGCTCCGCCTGAAAAGAAAGTTGAAGTGGTAGGGATGAGTATATAAAATATTCTTAGTAAGCAGCTTATTGGTAGTTCATATTTCGTTATTAAGTCTTATTGATCTTGTTCATACATTCGGTATCTTATTCTCTTTTGGGGATTCGTTCCCCCGTATAAGCTTTTCCTAGGCTACACTTTAGGTTTACTCATTCTACTTTCTCTTGGTTCTTGGTCCTATCTTGACCTCCAGCCCTTGGAATGTTCTTAGGTCTTTTAGGTCTCCTAATTAGTCGTTTCTGCTAGTCTCTCATCATCATTGTCATATCTCAGAGTCCTTGAGGCGCGACCTCGGTATAAATCTCGTAGGGCTCATGTAAATTAAGGCTCGACCAACTCTAAGGTGCAACTATGGACCCCTATTGCTCATGATAGGTTCACCAAAAGGAAGCTAACGGACAAACTTCCTAATAGTCTCCATAGGGCACAAATCATAAAACATCATATGCCAATTCTATGGTTATCTGAACTCCTGACAATTGAGTCAGATTTGTGGTGAGGGGCTAGTTGGCGAGCCCCTACCGTCCCTGTGTAATTGCATAAATCACATGCATGAACAATAATTATAACCAATTTACAAGGTACAACTGTGGACCTCTGCTGCTTATGGTCGGCTCACTGCAGGAAGCTAACTGGCCAACTTCACAGTAGCCCCCACATGGTACAATCATAAATCATAAAATATCATAAGCAGTTCTATGGTTATCTGAACCCCCGACAATCGAGTTAGGTTCACAACTAGGGGTTTGTTGGCGTACCCCTAATTGTCCTCATATAACTGCATACATCAGAAACATATGAAATAGAGACATAGCATAACAATCTAAACATTGATACCTGTTCATGAATTTCAGTTCATAAGATAGTGCATACGCGTTTTAGTAACATACATAATAACATTCCACATATGTTATCTTAGCTCATTTTATGCACAACCATTTATAAGCGGCTTCCTATAGCAGGCTTCATATCATACTAAAGGCATACTCTCAATTTCGGTTAAATCATAACTCAACAGTTCATTCCTCGATAAATGTGCACCATAACGTTTAACGTGCTCTTACATAGATCAAACCAACTCATTTCATGCTCAAATTTATATGACATGCTTCTCATATCATACTTTCATGCATGCTATGAGCATAGCTAAATCTTAGGTTCTAAGGTGCCACTTACCTGGAAAGCATGGCACTTTTTGTTTGGGTTTGCGTCTTTAGGGGATTCCAAAAATTGTCAAACTCCTCAAATAACTCTTACATTGATATAAATTGGTGAAAATGGTGCCGAAGTCAGAGTTAAAACGAGTAAATTATGCGAAAAGAGGCAAAATCGGGTTGTACCGCCTGTGTTTGGATGCTCGTGAGTTAGACCGCTCGAGTTGTCCCGTCCACGAGTCGGCCGCTCGGGTTGGGCTATCTGCGGGTCGGGCCTGTGGGTTGGACCCATCCTTTTCCTCCAAATTTTTTTTTCTTTCTTTCTCTTTCTTTATCTTTTTCGTTTCTTTTCTCTTTTTTTTTCTTTTCTCTTTTTTTTTCTTTTCTCTTTCCTCCTCTCCTTCTCCTCCCTCTCCCTCTCTCCAGAACCTTCTTCCTCCATTTCTTCTCTTTTGCTTCTTTCTTCTTCCCTTTTTTTCTTCTTCTTCTTTCATAATCATTTTTTTTCCCTCTTATTCTTTTTCTTTCCCTCTTAATTCTTTTTCTTTCCCTCATCCCTGCGCTTGCCAGATTTCCTCCTTCCTTTCTCGCACTCACCCTTCGTTGTACAAGTCAAAACTCCAACTGTTTTCTTCAACAAAGTCTAGATTGTCCTCTCCCGAACCTATAGCAATTGAAATCGGGTCAACTCATGGAGGGTAGGGGACAAATGTAACTATAGAAGCTCTCAAAACTCATGAATGTACCTTGGCGTTCTCCCTTCGTTCGACTTTTCGTTTTGGCTTGCTTCCATCCGAAATTGCCGACGTATGCCCGTGGATCTAGAGCTTAAGTTCTCCCAACAAGCGTGGGTTTTGGTCTTCAACCTCCGTTGCCTTTTCCCTTTAACAAATCCGAGTCCTTCCTTCTGCAGCAATCCACCCTTGCCTCCCTCTGTTCTCGCTCAAAGAGGGATGGGACGGAGGTCTTACTCTTTCATATATGCACACACTTTGAACTTTGAACTTACTCTTTCGGTTAATCATACTTTGAACTTACTCTTTCATATATGCATACACTTGTAATGTACGTAAATCCTTCAAGGTGAGATGCATTTGACTGATTCGAGAATCAAGTTCAGTCGTTGGTCCTTTTGCTATTAGCAAATATTTAATTTTGCATTAATTACCTTATAAAGTAATTAATTCTTCCTATATATGAATTCGACAAGCACGTACATTTAAGTGTTATTTTAGCATCACAATTGTTTTTTTTTAATATATAAACCAAGCTTTTATTAAGAAAACATGAAATAATATGAGGGGTAACCCCATGAGTTGAGATAAAGGACAGGGCTCAAATCAAGCTAGATGAACCCTGCGGATAATTACTAAAGTTCTTATGCATTGATGCCTAGAGGGAGACGTGAAATATGAAAAGAGACCAAACTTGCTCCCTAGTTTGACCCTTCCCCTCTAAACATAGGATTGTTTATCTCTTCTCAAACACCTCACAAGGGTTAAGAATTCAAGTACGAAGATCCCTCCTCTTGGGACAAGCAAATGAATCCCCTCAGTAAAGATAAAAGGGTCAAAATATCCACGTTAGAAAGCAGATCGTTAAGGTGACCCCTAACCTAAGCAGGAGACTAACACAGATCCCTCATGAAGAAACAAGTCATTTCTCATCCCCGCTCATGCTTTCTATAACAGTTCCTTACGGGTTCCTTACGGGAGGCTACTAGACTGGTCTTTCCCTTTTAGGTAATGATTAGTGCAACCCAAGGTCAAGGGAGGTGGAACCTTCCAAGGAGGAAAGGACGTAAGCCATTAAATGAAGCCTCATGGAAGATAGATGGTAAAGATGAGAAAATAAAGAGTAAAGAGATCTATCATCCAAACTAACGTCCTTCCCATAAGTGTTCACCCCACCCCATCTCCCACCACATTCTCAAACATTGAGAGAAAAGAAAGGGAACCCCTAAAAGAATAACTTCCCACAAATGTTTGGAAGTGCCTTTTGAATGCTACTCGAGAGGGTGCTAACATCATAGTTAATCAATGTTCATTATATTCTTCATACGAATCTTTATTCATCATATGAAGAAGCTTCAAGAGAATATTCCACGCTAAACAAGTAGCATAACATAATTGTCTTACGATCTTGTTGTTAGGAACCTGAAGTAGCGGACTAGTTTGACTTTTGGGTAATTTCAAGAATGCCCTTGTGTCCTAGTGGGATTGATATTTCAAAGAAGTTGCTTGTGGTACTTTGTGATTGTTGAGTATTTATGATGGCGAAAGCCTTCTTTTGAATTGGTTGGTTGGAAATTGATTAGAGAAGTTTTTGAAGGATGCTCGCTATTAGACTGTATTTGGGAGCAATTAGAATTATAGGCGTCTCTATCTAATGTTTGTTATGCCTTTTTGTATATACAATATTCTTTCATCCATTCTAATTAGAGTAGTTCTTTTACAACCCTTGTGTTTTTATGTTTTCTATAATTTTTTTCTTTCCTTTTTTTGGTTGAAAAAAGAAACATAAGAGATACATATCATGTATCTAGGAAGAAGTGAAATTCAAGGATGAGAAGAAGAGTATGAATTTTTTTTAAAAAATAAATAACTTTCCGTTGATGTATAGAAAGGAAGGAAAAACGTTAAGGATACAAGTTGCCAGTGGGAACACAACAGACCAGATAAGAAAAAATAAGCCCTAAAATACCGGAGGATAAAATGATGAAAAACAACTAGTGAGACAATAAAAAATACAGCAAAAGATTTGAAATAAAGAGCTCCCACTTTGGCTAAAAATGTAGGAACTTCTTCGGAATGGAAGTAAACAAATACTCAAGAACTTGAAACTTAGAAAAGCAACTCGAGAAAATGAAGCCGAGAAAAGATATTTTTTGAAGAAACACTTCTTGCATTGAAAGAGTTATTAGACTAATGCAAGCCTTTGAAACCTTCCAAAATCCTCTAGAATGCCAAAGGAGGGATCTTCGTTGAGGTTTATAAAATTTTACCAATACCCGCCAATATAACCAAATCGAGAACACAATTCGATCAAATTCAAACTCATCCATATTCAATTGTTAATAAAACTGAATTTCTTATTCTAAAAAGCACATTGGACTGGAAAAACTTAAAACCGAATGCTTTGAAGCTTTCCACAACCAAAAGCTATAAAAGAATCTTGAATAAGGGAATAAACAAAAAGAACAACTTAACCTTTTTCTGAGTTGGAGTAGGGGAAATTTCATGCATATGACGACTGCAAATCTCATTAAGAGGTGAAATTTTCAGGAATCAAGATGGACTCCACCAGAAAATCTTCTTTGACCGGGTCATCCATAAACTTTGAAGAAGCTATAATATTTTTCGAAAAAAGGAGAGTCGAGGATTGTTCAAGATTGTCATGGATTTTCTGATCAATTTCCAGTTTCTCATTTCTTAATGATTCAGCATCAGAGTCGATAAATGGTGAAAAAAATGATAGAGCATCTGAAATTTTAGAGGAAAACAGTACACCATTTTCTGAATTAAGTTTGAACTTGGAATGGAGAATGATGAATTAACAAAACCATGAGCAAACATCTTCAATAAAATTTGGATTAGTCTCTAAAATTTATGTACTTATTTTATTTGATCATAAGACCAAATGAGAATCAGTTGCATTTATTGAGATAATAGGATCTGACTGCATATGCATACAAAATTCTATTGACTTGATAAAATTTGAAGAGTCTGGAACCATGAAAGACAAATAGTTAAATGCATTTTTTCTTTTATAAAATTTCGAATAGTGGCCTCGTTAATAACCTTGACTATTAGGTGTTCACTTCCAATATTTCAATCTCAATCACTTCCATTTAAAGCTGGTCCAATAAAACCGGGGGAAATAACACCTTTGAAGATGAGGACTGTTCTGATCATGCAAGAAACCGCCATTTAATCCTTTGTGTCCCACAAAGTTATTGTTGCTTGGAGGACCAAGGCCATCCACATTATTGATCGTATCATGAACGGAAGGGAACTTTGAATAATGGACCCCTGCCATCAAATCATCTTTGTTTGTGATAGTGAACCCTTCATCTTCCATTACCTTTGAACAAAAAAAAAAAAAAAAAAAAAAAAAAAAAAAAAAAAAAAAAAAAAAAAAAAAAAAAAAAAAAAAAATTGAAAATCAATCGACTTTTAATTATGAAATCTTGATAAGAAAAATCTATGAGAATATCACATACTAGGAGAGCCGATAGCTGGAAGGTTGAACGAAGAAAATGCAGATAACAATAAAAGGGCAAGCAACGGTTGCAGTCAATGAGTTGATGCTGTGTGGTTAGGGAAGGAAGAGCAATTGAGTGGTGGGAGAATGAGAAGAAGAATAGAAAGAAAAAGAAGAAAAAGGGGCTAATGGACAAAGGTAGAGTGGTCGATGGAATGGATGGGGAATGGGTGAGGAAAGAAGGATGGGAAAGTCGTTGACATGAGTCATGTGAATGGTAGAGATGTCCATTTAATCGTAAGGGCCCGAGTCTTTAGAGGACTCATCTCGTATAGGATGGGGAGTCTCGTACACAAGGAATGGAGGAGGGAGTAGGGAGAGTTTTCTCCCCAATGACTAAACGGGGACCATGTGTCGAAGGCTATGTTGTAATATTGAAATTTGTATTTTTAGAAATTATGTTCGTTGAGTTGATGTTGCATTAT
Organism: Cucurbita maxima; assembly: GCF_002738345.1. Taxonomy (NCBI): domain Eukaryota; kingdom Viridiplantae; phylum Streptophyta; class Magnoliopsida; order Cucurbitales; family Cucurbitaceae; genus Cucurbita; species Cucurbita maxima. The sequence continues at coordinate 6,846,974 of NW_019272022.1, forward strand.
TGAAATTTAGGTATAAAAATTTATGTTAGTTGAACATTATAAGTGTATTTTTGCTTATGGTATATTATTATTTTTATTTTTATTGTGATTATTTGTAATTTTTCTTTAAATAGTTATGTTGAGGACAATCCATTTAGAAGTTTTTTTTTTTTTTTTTTTTTTTTTTTTTTTTTTTTTTGGAAAGAATGGTTTTTAGAGTTNNNNTTAAAAGATAGAATAGATAAAAAAAGAAATAAAAGACGGAAAAAGTTTTCTTGTAGTGAACTTGCTCTCAGACAAATAAATTAAAATTTTTGTGAGAATAGAGATTCAAATTGGTGGGAGGAATGTTTCTATTCTTACCTTGCCTTGTGGACATCTCTAACGAAGGGGCAGGGGAGATAAGTGGCACAAATGGGGTTTAGAAAAAGGATTGAAGGTGGCACAAGAACAAACAAGGAAGGTACGATTGTCAGAATCGTCAAAGAATTCTTCCCTACTTATCCCTAAAATTGTAGAAGACCCAACAAGTGGAAATCAATATTAATTGGGGAGGAAATGACATTACCCGAGTTCGAACATAGGACCTCTTGCTTTGATATCATGTTAAAACACCATTCCACCTCTAGGTTCTATGTTTCTCTTTGGGTGTCAGTTTCTAAGATCGTTTTTAATTATTCACTTAGATTTTTCGTTGACATAATGAAAATAGACTAATGCTTCAAGTATGAATAGAAGTGAACAAAAGTAACAAAAAAAAAAAAAAAAAAAAAAAAAAAAAAAAAAAAAAAAAAAAAAAANAAAAAAGAAAAAGAAAAAAAAACAATTCAAACTAAAAAGTTACAATAAGCAAAGCACTATAAATAATATATAAATGCATTCCAATTCAAACATATGTTCCGAAGTGAAAATCCCACGAACAACTTTGTCAAAGAACACCAAGAAGAGGTTTTGAGATGAGCTGTTTTCCTTGAAAAAATTCTTTGATTCCGTTCCAACCATAGTTCTGAAAGAAAAGTTTTAACCGCATTAATCCATAACCACTTGGCCTTAGAATTGAGAAGTGTTGGACCATGTAGTTGTGGGAGATACTGCGATAAGACATTAGAAAAAATTGAAAATTGAGAACAGCTTGAACCAACCAAAGCTTGCATGAGAGCAACTAAAATACACATGGTTGGGAGAGCATCCTGAAGGCTGAGGAGAAGAAACTGATGGAAACAGACGGTGAGCTGGATTCTTCTTTTGTAAAACATTGGACGGATTAAAATTCCCATCAAGCATTATCCACAAAAAATATAAGTTCTCTTGGGACTCTTGGATTTCCGTGAGGCTAATTATAACTCTTTCTCCAAAGGTGAAGAAGATACCAGGTGATCATTTAAAGATTTTGCGGAGAAAATACCTGAAGGATCATTTGACCAATGCCTAGAATCTTCATTGTATTAAGACTCGGAACAAAAATAGTGTGCAGTAGAGTCTGAAAATCGGCAATCTCCTCATCTTTCAAGCATCGACAAAAAGATAGATTCCAAGAACCAGCGTGCATATCCCAAAACGCTCAAACAGAGGCATTGGGAGAAGATGAAATAGCATACAGCCAAGGAAGGAAGTCCTTAAAACATAAAATTTCAACCAAGGATCTTCCCAAAATCGAATCTTCCTTCCCTTGTCCAAATTAAAGTGAGCAAGTGATTCAAAGTTCTGCCATAATTTTGAAATGGACATCCATGGACTTCGAAGACTTAAATCTCTTCCAAGCCTGAATTCCATCCATTATTACAGAACCATAGATGCTAACAATTACTTTCCTCCATAAAAATTGAGGTTCCATCATGAAAGCCAGTTCCATCTGGCCAATAAAGCCATATGTCTCTGCTTCCATGCACCAATTTCAAGTCCACCATCTCTTTGAGTCTTTGAAGCAAGACTCCATCTAACCAAATGTTACGAAACTGACAAGGGGAAGGTCCCTAAGAAAAACTACCAGCTTCAAAAAGAGGAGGGAAGTGATAAAAACGAGGACCTGTTCTGAGACTCTAGAATTATCAAACATCACATCCCATTCCTTGGAAATCAAAGAACGATCTATGAGAAATTGAGAAGAATCATCTCCTGGTCTTGACCTCGTTACTTTCCATTAGATAAAGGCAACTCCCAAAGGCCTTAATCATCAATTCAATTATTAAACTGTCTCATTCCCTCTGATTGTTCAACCAACTGGAATTCTTTCTTGAATAGAGTATCTTCATGAAATGATTTTTTGCTGAAAAGAATATCTTCAAAAGAAGTTAGACGTACTCCACCATTTCTGAAAAATACGAAGTAAAGTCTACAGTCGCAAATTTGAAAGCCCTCCCTAGCGTTTTCAACTTTCTCAAGATGGTAGCAAAAAGTCAATAATAGTCATTTTTTTTGGGTGTTTTGTTAGGTCTATGAAAAGTTTTGGTTCATGGTTATTCTCTATTTGAGTGTCTTTTATATCATTACTTTTTTCTTTTTCACTCCCTCGGGGATTTTGTATCCCTTGAACTTTTAATCCTTTTCATTATATCTATGAGAATTTTCTTGTTAAAAAAACCTAGTAAATTGTTATTTATGGAAGACAACGTAGTCAAAGGATTTGGTATTCTGCACAAGACAAACTTTTGTGAACAATAGCATTTGATTTTTCCTTCTTTTTGTTTTTTCTTTTTTATTTTAATGATGTTTGATTAAATATTTGTATTTATTGGGGTTGATATTTGATTTATTGATCTCCACATTCAGGCTGCTCCTTTGAAGCGCTTAAGCGACTTACATCCATTAACAACTTGCTCAGATCTAAAAGGCACTTTAACTAATGCTAAAACTGGATATTGGACATTTTTTATGGATAATTTTGAAATGGCCATCTCTGCTAGCAAGAATTTGTACGAAAACTGTGCAAAGGGATGGTTCTAAACTTTTTGGTTCTTCATTGACTATTCTTTAATGAGCTGTTGTGATAACCTGTTAAGTTCTGGTACTTTCTTCTGTACCAGGGAAAGAGATGGGGTGGATGTTGGGGTGCATTATCTTGTTTTCTCTCTCAGAAAGGAGAAAAGCGCATTGTGCCTGCATCTCGTTTACCTGAGGGCAATGTCGTAACAACCCAGCCAAATGGACCTCATGCAGCAGGAATAGCCAATCAGGCTACTGTGATAGCTCCATCCCTTTTAGCCCCACCTTCTTCACCAGCATCCTTTACAAATTCTGCACTCCCTTCAACAGCCCAATCACCTAGCTGTTTCTTGTCGTTGTCTGCCAACTCACCTGGAGGTCCTTCATCCACAATGTTCGCTACAGGGCCATATGCGCATGAAACACAACCGGTTTCTCCTCCTGTTTTCTCAGCCTTCACCACTGAACCGTCAACTGCTCCACTCACTCCCCCACCCGAACTAGCTCACCTAACCACTCCTTCTTCCCCTGATGTGCCTTTTGCTCAGTTCCTATCCTCATCGGTGGATCTCAAAGGAACTGGAAAGGCAAATTACGTTGCTTCCAATGATCTTCAAGCAGCATATTCTCTCTACCCTGGAAGTCCTGCCAGTAGCCTCGTGTCACCAATTTCAAGGACCTCCGGCGATTGCTTATCATCTTCTTTTCCTGAGAGGGACTTTCCACCACAGTGGAATCCTTCAGCTTCTCTCCAAGATGGAAAATATCCAAGAAGTGGTTCTGGTCGGCTATTTGGACATGAGAAAACTGGCACACCTCTTGCTTCTCAGGATTCTAATTTCTTCTGCCCTGCTACATTTGCACAATTCTATCTGGATAATCCACCATTCCCTCATACTGGTGGGAGGTTAAGTGTATCAAAGGATTCAGATGTTTACGCTTCTGGTGGGAATGGATACCAAAACCGGCACAGTAAGTCTCCAAAACAAGATGTGGAGGAAATAGAAGCTTACCGAGCATCTTTTGGTTTCAGTGCCGATGAAATTATAACTACCACACAATACGTGGAGATATCTGATGTAATGGAAGATTCCTTTACTATGAGACCTTTTACTTCAACTAGTCTGTCTGCAGAAGAAAGTATTCAACCTCCATTAGTGGGTGAAAAACCGAAATCCACGCAGGCAACTTTACACAGTCAAAGAAGTATTAAATCAGCATCTGACATTGTTGAAAAAGAAACCTGCTCTGAAGTCCTGGCATTATGCAATGGCTGTAAAGGTGAGCCACTGTTCCCTGTTACAAGCTCACACTTGTTTCATGAGAAATCAAAAGAAAATAAAGACAAATACATTTTGGGGAACTTTTTCAAAATGTTGCAACTTTTCTTTCCGTTTCATTATTTCCTTTTTATATACACTGACTCACAATTCTGATGCTAGTAGTCAGGTTAAATTACATTTTTGGGGGTGTGGTTTTAGGAAAGCTACAATTTAGTTATGGTTACAATTGTCACTTGTTTGTCACCTGTTTGATGCAGACAATAAATTGCAAAGACAACCTGGTAACTTGCCAGGATCAAGTACTTCCCAAGGTGAAACAGAAGACCTATTCTCAAGAATAGGGTCGTCCAAAAATAGCCGCAAGTATAATCATGCTTTATCCTGCTCTGATGCAGAAGTTGACTACAGAAGAGGAAGGAGCCTGAGGGGGGAGGTCAAGGGAGATTTTTTATGGCATGACTAAGAGCCATTTCTGAAATAGTTTGTAGTATGTGTATCTGTTCTTTGCTTTGCGGGTTTCCATGGAATGTCTAACCTATGACCTAACCTGTTCTCTGAGTTGACTTGATCAGTGGATGGATGCATATAGTTTATGTTCTTTATCGTTCCAGTTTAGAAATGGAATGGGTCAAATCTCTGTATTTGGTAGACGAAGTTTGTCTTGTTTCCAATGAATTATATAATAGCATGTACAATCTTGCCCATCTTGTGCATGCGTCATCCTTATGCATATCCAAACGCCCGTTAATAGCGATCATTGATTAGGTTTTCTTTAGAATCTAAGGTAATCTTTAAACGAGTTATCACCGGATTAAGATAAAAAGAAAGACAGTGCCTAAGATAGCCTTCAGAATAAGGTAGGATCATTATGAGTTGGTGAGAAAACAACTTTTCAGATAAAGTTGTTACAGTTTCGCTGAAAAAGATCAATAGAAATGTAGGTTCTTCACATAATGATTTAAGTGCCTACA